>NW_015506197.1:0-572 GCF_001515645.1 Sinocyclocheilus grahami
CAAGGATTCTGTCCTGCATTGGGGTTTTGCTCTGTGGCATAAGTCTGTCCCACGAGGCGATCTCCCAATCGCCTTCTTGTGCAGGCGGAGCGTGCATACATTAACCAGAGACTCTCATTTATATGAGGCCACCTATAATAATATGTTGATACGTCTATAAAGTCTCTTAAATGCAAATATTGTACATACTATTAAAGTCTACTTCATTTCAACCTTCTGCATTTCTGGTTTTCATTCGTTCAAGATTAAACTTCACATATTACACGGTTTAATATCCTTATTTCCTAAAAAGGGGTAATTAAACACTGGTTAAAGTTGCACCGATTACATGAAACACGTCAAGCATATATATACAACATACAACCTACTATTTGTGATTCTATGCTCTGATAATTTTATACTTTCAATGATTAGCAACGATTGTCAAAAGAAATCTTGTCTCTTTCCTTTGGAATGCGGGGGAAAAGGGAAGGGTCCTTCGGTCACTCTCAGGTCAGACCTGAGCGTCTGCTGGAGAATCTCCTGCGGGACAGGGAGCTATAAAATTGTCTCTTTTGTTGATCGGAGTTTAG
>NW_015506197.1:697-1354 GCF_001515645.1 Sinocyclocheilus grahami
TCCATGGAATTTGATGTGTGTGTCTCCATCATGTAGGTGGGTCTGTTGTGAGACAGATCCTACACATCCCCCTTTTGCGCTTTTGCGCGGCTATTGCGAACGTCAGCGGGCACTGGAACAAGAGGCAGAGAGGGAGAACAGACACACACAAGATACAAACAACATCTCCATCACTGACTGAATCCTGGTGCAGGACTTGGGTAATCTGGGAATGATCAGGTTCGAAACTTGAGAAGACATAGGGGTGCATTATTTAGGATTACTTGTATCATTATTGTGTCATTTTAGATTGCTCTAATTGTCAGAGGTTCGACGAGGCGGTATAGGCGTAATCTCAATCAGGTTTGTTGAGTTTTCAGGTTCAGGTTCAGGTTCTTGGTCCGTTTTATCATGTCGGAACATGTGCGGGACGCCGGACGTGCATTTGTTGAAAGACTCTTGAACGGCGTTCACTCGCTTGTGGAGGAGGAAGGCAAGTGTCAGAGTCACAACGTGTCCTACGATAGTAGAAATGCAAAGCGCTGTGTCAGCGGCAGACCAAGACCGAATGATTGGCGCGCCAGCGGGCGGCAGGCGAGCGATAGCTTCTAAAGCCGTATCAACAGGAGTCAACTCAATAAGTTGCGTTCCTTCCTCCTTGATCCTTTCTTCCAGTTC
>NW_015506197.1:2673-4628 GCF_001515645.1 Sinocyclocheilus grahami
TAGATAGATAGATAGATAGATAGATAGATAGATAGATAGATAGATAGATAGATAGATAGATAGATAAATTGACAGATGGATAGACAAACAGATGAACGGATAGATGTATTAATTGAAAGACTGATATATGCAGATAGATGGACAGACAGATGGACAGATTGATAGTTAAACATAAGGATAGATATTCAATTGTCAAAGCCATTGAAAGATTAATAGAGGAACTGACAGATGAGAGACAAACAGATGAACGGATTGAATGACAAATTGACAGATGAATAGACAGGCAGATAGACAGACAGACCAATAAATTGATAGGTAGATAGACAATGAATAGATAAATAAATTGGATAGAGAAATTGATTGTTAAATTGACAGATGGATAGACAGATAGGTAAGCAGTTAAAAAGACAGGCAAACAGAGTCTAGGTTAGTTTACAGTCATGTTCAAGAGTCCCACATCCAGATCCTGACCTTCATGTATGTCATTACAAGTGGCCGTGACTAAAGAGGACCACATGCATGCCATGTGAAGTGGACTCATTACCAGGCTGATGCAGTAATAAGAGTCTCTCTGTTCTTTGGGGAGCCTGGAGATTGAAGCATTACTTACAGAAGTACAGTTGGGTTAGGACTGGCCAAGGACCTTTATAAACACCTTTTCAACACTCGCATTAATGAGATCTCACAGGCCAGCTCTAATGGCTCTCCTAGTATCTTTCCCCCTCTCTCTGGCTCTATTCTTCCACTTCCAGAAAAGAAAAGGAATGCTACAAATGCTGATACATATATTCCCCTTTCTCATTGTTACTAACATTTTCTTCATTAAAAAAAAAACATTCAAATTTTTGAGGCTCTGTGTAACCTAGAAAATCAGGTGCAATGCACAAACTGCAGAGTATTATTTTATACAAGCTGTGCACATTATATTAAATAAGTGTCTAGTGTACATTTATGTGCTTAAGGGAGAGCTGTAGTTGGCATAGATTGGAAAAGATTGGATTAACAGTGGCAAACACACATTTATAGACCTAACAATGACCAGGCCTGAACCATTGTACTAATTCTGGACCTATAAGACAGGGAATGAATAAAAATAGGACAATATTGTCACAGCCGTGGAACGATTTGCTCATGGCGTGTATTATATGTGCAATTGTGCTCTCAGGGATGCAGGTTTGAATCTTGCTTGTGTCTCTACTTGACTTTTCAGTCACTTTTAGCTTTTTATTTGTGCATTTAGTAAATTTTTAGGACTGTTCTGTGTGTGTGTGTGTGTATGTGTGTGTGTGTGTGTGTGTGTTCTTTCCCCCTCTCTCTGGCTCTATTCTTCCACTTCCAGAAAAGAAAAGGAATGCTACAAATGCTGATACATATATTCCCCTTTCTCATTGTTACTAACATTTTCTTCATTAAAAAAAAAAACATTCAAATTTTTGAGGCTCTGTGTAACCTAGAAAATCAGGTGCAATGCACAAACTGCAGAGTATTATTTTATACAAGCTGTGCACATTATATTAAATAAGTGTCTAGTGTACATTTATGTGCTTAAGGGAGAGCTGTAGTTGGCATAGATTGGAAAAGATTGGATTAACAGTGGCAAACACGCATTTATAGACCTAACAATGACCAGGCCTGAACCATTGTACTAATTCTGGACCTATAAGACAGGGAATGAATAAAAATAGGACAATATTGTCACAGCCGTGGAACGATTTGCTCATGGCGTGTATTATATGTGCAATTGTGCTCTCAGGGATGCAGGTTTGAATTTTGCTTGTGTCTCTACTTGACTTTTCAGTCAATTTTAGCTTTTTATTTGTGCATTTAGTAAATTTTTAGGACTGTTCTGTGTGTGTGTGTGTGTATGTGTGTGTGTGTGTGTGTGTGTGTGTGTGTGTGTGTGTGTGTGTGTGTGTGTGTGTGTGTGTGTGTGTGTGTGTGTGTGTGGGTGTGTG
>NW_015506197.1:4638-37567 GCF_001515645.1 Sinocyclocheilus grahami
ATGGAGAGAGACTAGAAGGATAGAGTGCCACAGTGTGTGTGTGTGTGTGTGTGTGTGTGTGTGTGTGTGTGTGTGTGTGTGTGTGTGTGTATAATTGCTCTTATGCTCACCAAAACTGCATTTGTTTGGTCATAAAATAGTAAAAACAGTAATTTTGTGAAAGATTATTACAATTCAAACTAATTTATTCCTGTGATGGCAAAGAATTCTGGAATGGAAAATAGTTTTATGAGTTTTCAGCATCATTACTCCAGTCTTCAGTGTCACATGATCCTTTAGAAATTATTCTAATATAATAATTGTGATAAACATGCTGATTTGGTGCTCAAAAAACTTTTATTTAATTATTAATTCATTACTATTAATGTTGAAAACAGTTGTGCTGCTTAATATTTTGTGGGAAACTGTAAGACATTTTGGGTGTGTAAAAAAACAATACAATTTATTTAAAAGAGATTAATAATAATAATAATAATAATAATAATATTAATAATATTGATAATTTTATTAATAATAAACTTGTTGTTGTAATGTTAAAGTTTTTATTGTCACCTTTGAATAAAAGTATTAATTTAATTAAAAATATCTGATCTATTTGTGTGTTTTTAATATACATTTTATAATATTTTAAAAAAATATTATTATGTTTATATTTCACTTCATATTATTTTTTATAAAAAATAACATATAAATGAAAAATCTTAAGAAGAATAGAACAATGTTTTAATTTTCATCAAGAAAAGTTCCTTGAGTTGAGTTTGAGGTTGAGTTCCTCTTCATTTGTCCATGTTTCTATATTGCGCCTGTGTGTTCATACATTTGCAGCCACTGCGGGTAAGAATGAAAGTATAATATGACTGTTCATCAGTTCAAGAGAAGCTTGTCACATTTGAAACATGGAGCTCATTTACTCTAAAGGGCATTATTGTGAGAATAAATGAAAGTGTTACAAATGCAGGATTTGCATTCATCTCCCTCTCTCACCTTTTCTCTATTTCTTTCTCTCATTCAGTTTTTTTTTGTCAATCGGAGCGAGCAAATATAAACCTTCTGCTTTATTTCCAATGATTGAAAGACTACAGTGACAACATTCCCATGTTTATTGAAATTTGAACCGTACTTCTGACTAGATATTGTAAGAAAACCCTGCCGTTCGGTGCCACAATATCGCCGATTATCGTTGCCAATCTGTATGATCTATGATTGTTCAGACTAACGACTTGATTGATTCAATCGATTCCTGAGATGTTTTTGTGTACAAAACTCCTGCCTTTCATATGTATCTTCTTTTGTGTCCTTAATAATTTATTATTCACACTTTCTCTTGAATCTTGGGAGAAAATAAATTGAAATAGAGTTGAGAGCAGGCATTGTAGCAAATTCAGGGGAAGGGTGAAAAGAAACAAGTATTCACATGTTGTTGTCTCTCACCCAAGGTAAACTTTAGTATTTCAAAGATGAGTCGGTGTTCGCTCACTGGAAAGAAATTCACTCTATTGAGTTGAGGAGGGAGTAGCTGCTCGCAGGTACACTCTTAAAAATAAAGGTGCTTCAAAAGGTTCTTCAAGCGATGCCATAGAAGAACCATTTTTGGTTCCAGAACGAACCATTCTGTCAAAGGTTCTTTAAAGAACCATCTCTTTTATAACTTTTTGTAATCTGAAGAACCTTCTTTCGCCACAAAGAAGCTTTTGTGAAACAGAAAGGTTCTTCAGATGTTAAAGGTTCTTTATGGAACCATTTAGACAAAACGGTTCTTCTATGGCATCGTGAAGCACCTTTATTTTTAAGAGTGTATTACAGTAGAGGAGAACCTGAGAGCGTTTCTCACCCACCACAGCCTTGATGTGAACTGGATATGTCAGTTTTAAAAGGGCAAGGAGTCGAAGATGGATTCTGGCAACAAAACAGAACAGTGGTGAAGAGAAACATACTGTAGCGCTGTACCTTTAAAGGGATAGTTCACTCAAAAATGCCATTTACTCACATTCATGTCATTCCAAACCTTTATTTCATGGAAGATACATTTTTAAAGAGTGTCCTGGATGCATTTTTCAGTTTAATGAAAGTCAATGAGAACCGATGTGAATCATTCAATCAATCAAGCAATCAATAAAATAAAATGTCAGTGTTCCATATGACTTCACTAAGCTTTTAACTGCAGTCATTGAATTGCATCAGAGTCTGTGAACTCAGTTCTGATCAGTCTGTTTAGTGAACAAATAATTTAGGCTGGCTTAGTGAACTGGATTAATTGATTCACTTGATAAGATTTGAATCAAAAGAGTGATTCGTTCATGAATCGGATTTTGGTACTAGACTGTAAAAATTATTTTTCTAAGTTGTAAATAAAACTATTAGATTATTAGAATATAATCTTTATAATTATTTATGGTAATATCTTATTTAAAATATGTCTATACTGTATAAACCAAATATTTTTAATTGTGCTTTGTGGCTATGACAAGGCTGAATAGTAGGGATGCACAATATATTGGTATTATATCGGTTATCGGTCCGATATTAGAGATTTTTCTACATTTATCAGTGTGGTCGATATTGGATAGCCCATATTTTTTGATTTATGTTACCCTTGCCCTCATCTAACTTTCACTTATTGTTGATATTTTAAAAACATGTTTATCACATCTCATGACATTTTTTTGCACTAAATTATGAAACTGTGATGCCTAAATTAATTTTAAAAATATTATAGTCTTAAGTGTTTTATTTTAAATTTTTGATCAAATAATGTAATTTTAATATCAACCATAAATCAGCCACAATGTGAAATAAGTATGACTTGTTGATATCAGACAGAATTGTAAGATCCCTAATAGCAAAATTGTTAGTTATTTAATTAATTACACAAAGCTATCATATAACTTAAGAAGATTTGACATTTTAATTCACTTTTTATTTGCTTTTGTTGGCTTTTTTTTTGGCTTATATTCTTCAGAAATTCCTTGTTTGTGTTTCAAGGCCGAAGAAAAGTCACACAGGTTTGGAACGACACAAGGGTGATTAAACAATGACAGATTTTTTCATTTTTGGCTGAACTATCCCTTTAAGTTATCCTTTTTCACGTCCTGCTCTGTAATTATCAGAGATCTGCAGGGTGCCATTTGATAGTATTGATTTGTGTGGCCAGACTTGAGATCACACACAAACACACACATACATACACACATACATACGCTCTGCGCCTGTTTTGTGAGAATGCCTCAGGCCATCAAGTCATTATCTGTTGGAATCATCATTCCCCTTTCCCCTCAGCATAAACAGGAAACTCTGAGAAGGGCAAAATAAATTTAAACAAACCACAAAAACCCTAATGTACGAAGCAGCGTATGCATATTCACACGCGTGTAGGTGGATGTTTTGACAGTGCATGTCAATCAAATGTACCATCACAACAACATCTTCTATTAGTTATTAATATATTCTAAAGACGTCCAAAAGAGTGATTTAAGACAGGTACAGAGATTTTCAGACCAATTCCAGCTTGTCATTTTAAACTTTCACAAGGATTTTAGTATGCAGAAATGGGCAGCTAAAAAAAAAAGCCTCTGTGTTAATTTAGTTATTTTCATTATTTGGCTCCCAAGGCTATGATGGAGAACTTTTCAATCACATAATTATCTCTTCACCCAGAGTAAGCATACAAGTGCTTACAAGTAGTTCATTTATTTACATATTCACTTATTATTTCAATTAATACATTTATTCATCAAGGACACATTCAATTTATCAAAAGTGACAGTAAATACATTTTAATTATTACAAAATATTTCTAATTCAAATAAATGCTGAAGGCTTCATTGAACTTTCTATTCATCAAAGAATCCTGAAAAAATGTATCATGGTTCCCCGCAAAATATTAAGCAGCACAACTATTTTCAACATTGATGATAATCATTAAGCACCAAATTGTCATCTTAGAATAATTTCTGATGGATCATGTGACACTGACGACTGGAGTAATGACTGCTGAAAATACAGTACAATGTATTCAAATACAGTAGAAAATAGTATTATTGTTTTTACTGCATTTTTGCTTAAATAAATGCATCCGTTTTGAGCACAAAATACTTCTTTCAAAAACATAACAAAAAATATATTTGACAATTTAACTGTTATAATTATTAACTTTTGACAGGTGAATAAAAAAAACAAGAATCCCAGAATCAAGGTAATATCAGTATCAGAATTGTTACTCTCTCAATGCGGTATCTGTCAGTTTGTATCTTGAAATGCTCCTCATCTTTTCAATCGGTTGACTGGCTTCAGCAGTGCAGGGAAAAAATCTGTGACCTTGAGCTCCTTTCAACTCAGAGAGGCTTTTAGGAAACTCAAGCCTGATATTTAAGCTACGTTTGATAAGGACTCATGGCCCATGACCAATCCCTCTCCGGCAGGTTATCTGAGTGTTATACAGGCCAGCGATGACTCCTCAGAGTGCACCTCACACATCCTTCACACCTTCTAAATCGTGACAGATTCTGAGCAATGGTTGCCACGGTTCACACTGGGCATTTTAATCAAGCTCAGCGCTGTTATCCATTCACTTGTTTGATTTCTCTGACAGTTTTCTAGGTGCTATTATAAGCTGCTGTCTAGGATCTCTTGTTTCTCTCAAATAGTTTTAACTCTGTAACTGCTTAGACCTGCATGAATTTCCATGCTAGTGCTAGTTTGGCAGAACAGTATAGCCATGCACTATACCAATATAATTTTGTTCAAGCTTAACCAGTTTTATGGTCCTTTTTGAGGCTTGAAGGCTTCCGTCCATGCATCAAAATTACTCCTTTTGAGTTCCACAGAAGAAAACATGTCTGGAATGACATGAGGGTGAGTAAATGATGATAAAGTCTTACTTATAGAGTACTATTCCTTTAAATTGGGTTTGAAAACATGCTGAAATACCACCAAATGGTTAAATAATTATAATTCTTTAATGGTTCCGACTGTCCGACTGTCCAAGGCCTGCATTTCTGTTGCCCGCAGCAGGCCTTAGGTAAAACACTTAAACCACATGTCTACTGTACATTGCAAACCTCTCTCTGTAGAGCACTGCCATTTGCAAGAAAACCACTAATCTGCAGTTATAATGAGACTTAAGCGCATGTTGCTAATGAAACAAAAGATTTCTCGCTAGATTGGTTAACTGTAATCATTTTTTTGTAATGTAAAGTTCTGTTGGAAAAAAAACTGGGCAATCACTCAATTCTCAAATAATACCTGCCCTGATTAATGGCATCAACAGCGAAAGGGTTTTCCGTACTTTGTTAAATACATTTGCATGTTTTGGATTGAGTTCACTTTTTCCACCTAGTTTATTGTGGGAGATAATCTGCGCTCTAAAATCTGTTCGCTTTGAGGTTAGTTTGAGAGGTTTATGAAAATCAATTATGGTGCTTTTGTTGCGTCTCCAAAGACTCAGACATACAAAATAGCTGGCTATAGCTTCTCCATAAACCAAAACGACACAAAACACATTTGTGGTTTGTTTAATGTTTACTGTGCTAATTAGCAGGATTTTAATTGGCGTACGGAGAGAGATTTAAACTTTGTTCACATCTGAAACTTACTGTGAGAGCTTATTGTAATGAATCGCTTGCTTTAGTTCAATCTGACTGACATAACCTTTTGTTTAACTGAAACTACGACAATGAAGCCCTAGGCCAGTGGCTCTCAAAGTGTGGGGCCCGCCCGCCGGGGGGGAGCGCACGAGTATTGCGGGTGGGGGCACGGGTCATTAGCAGAAAAAGAAAATAAATAAAACAGTAAACAGCCAAAGGACGTAACTTAGTATGGGAGATGGATCGGTTTGTGAAAGGGAAGAGAAAAGCCATAGATGAAGTCGCACAGACCCAGGCAGGTGCTGGTCATTTAAAAGCTAAATGCAGAAAATATGACGAGGCATATCTTGCTCTCGGCTTCACTCACTGTGTCTATACCGGACACTACAGTTGTCGCGTCGCGCCGCAAGTCTACACTGGACGCGACAAAGTGACTGTTGCAAATCATTTTAACTTTGTGTCAGTGCATCATAAATAGAACAAGACATCAGTTTAATGTTGGGGTTTTGTCGTGGCGCGTCGCATCCAGTGTACACGGCATCACTGATTATAATGGTTGTACTGTATTTTGCCGCTCGCGTCCGGTGCAGACACGATGTTTAATGTCGTTGGTGAGGAGGAAAGCCTGTGTGTGTCCTGTGCCTTAGCGGACAGCAAGAAACCCACAAAAAATAAATAAATAACAGAGAGAATAATAATAACAATGACAGTTATTCTCTCTATGCTATTTTTCAATGTTTCAAGTGAAGCAGGTGTTTTTTCCCTGTAGGTTTTTTTAATTAAAAAAGCATACATTTTTCATAATGTTTAGTGAAATTATTTGGCAGATTTTTTTATAGGTTTAAAGGGGGGCGTGACCAAAAAAGTTTGAGAACCACCACCCTAGGCTATATTGCTGTGAATATCTTTTAAAACACATATTGGCGTAATTTCCAATGATAAAGAAGTACATCTTAAAGAAATAGCAGCGTGCATGAAAATTCTGTTGTCGAATCACCTCATGTTATTCAAAAACTACATTTTTGTCTTCTGTGGGAAACAAAAGAAGCATATGTCCTATTTCTCTACATTTTACATTTCAAAACTGAGAGCTGGCTGTCCTCTGTCGAACCCCATGATTGAAAACTTGTTGACAATCTCCCACGTCATTTGTGATTGCAGATTTCTCTGCAGGTTATGTCATTACACCTGTAGGTGGCGACAAGAGACTTTATGAGTGAATCGGTTTAGTAAATGATTCAACGACTAGTTTCGTTATTCACTGATTTACTGAACCAATTCGTTTAAAATCACTGATTCATTCAAAACGTCACTGTTGGGTTGTTTGGAGACATGCAATTGTTTGTATTTTCAATGACAGAGAATTCTTGTTTTGCTTTGGATTGCAAATAGCATTCATCACTTTTGTTGTATGCAGTCTTTCAAAGTCTACACTCTAAGAAATGCTGGGCTGTTTCAACCCAACTTTGGGTCAAATATGGACTAACCCAACTTTTGGGTTAAAAATGTAATAAAAAATGTTTAACCCAACAGCTGAGTTAGTCCATATTCGACCCAAAGTTGGGTTGAAACAACCCAACATTTTTTAGACTGTAAGGTTCAGCATTGTACAAAATGTTCCCATTTAATCCAACCCAAGACAGTGTTCACTGCCCATCACAGATCAGCAACTTTCCCCAGAAGTGATGAACCATGTAGTACGGTGGGTGATTTTAACAGGATGAGATGGCAGGGGCAGTGTTTTTTTATTTTTATTTCTTATATATATACTGTGTGTGTGTGTGTGTGTGTGTATGTGTGTGTGTAGGGGGTATTCAGTACCCATGAGCCCTCAGAACATGTGGGCGGATGGGAACTTGCTGTAGAGGTGGAAAATGTGGGTGATTAATTTAATAGTTTATTTATCTCTCCCATCCCTTCAAAACCAGAACAGGGAAAAACACACACACACACACACACACACAAACACACACACATCGCAACACAACGCGCACATCACGATTGACTTACTACGACAACCAGTCAGAACCTTTTTCAGAGCAAAAACATTGACCCTGCTGGTGGAACACTAGGCCTCTAGGGTTGGAGAATAATCACATCTCTCTGAGATCTACAGACATTTACTTAATAAAGTAAAACGCTGAGGAAAAACAAAGGAGACTTAAAAGGATATAACATGAAGTTGGCAACCTCAAGTAAATCTGTAATTGTGAATGCAGTTTATAGAGGTGAAAACTCTCCTCAAGTTGTTCTCCTCCTGAGTGCTGGGAAATGTACTAAGAGCTTCCCGTGAACTTTGTTTTTATCAGTATGCTTTGTGCTTTGTGGCAAGCCGACAACCTAGACAAACCCTGCAATTTCCAGACTGCAACAGAGCCAATATCAATTTGAGAGAAACGCAGGAAAGGAAAGTACAATAAATGAAAGAACATGTAGGTTCAATTGCAATTCAACAAAAGGCTATAATTCAAAAGTGTATGTGCTCTATGTGAAATAATGTTCTCTGCATATAGTAAACACTTGCTAGGGTAGAAAGATTGACAGGAAGTTCTTTAGTTTTAGAGGTACATCATACTGAAAGAGATGGTTCGCATGTGTTCTGCACATTAGGACAAACAGATGGAATCTTGAAGCCTTAAGCCATTCATCTGCAAGAGGTTAATGTAAGATGGGGTCCTACTGGGTCCACATTGAGAGTAAAGTGGATAAAGTGTGTTGATCCCTGCTGGGTAAAAGGATACAGCTCGGCATGCCACTCCGGACTCTGAGGGAACCAGGGAGGATTATTGAAAACCAGGAGCTAGAGCTTCAACATCAGGTACTGTAGACAAGGATTAAGCATGTAAATTAGGTTTATACTTTCCGAGCTGCAGCCAACTGCTCGCTGAAGTTTACATGGAGTTGATGAAGTCTGTAAATGTGTATGGGCTCCTAGAAGCGATGCTGTAGGTGCAGCAATATGTGTTTTCGTACAAACAAGCTTGTTCCAAGTGTATTTTAGAAGAGAAATGGTGGCAAATCAATTGAAGTAAGGGGTTGCAATACTGCTGGAGAACTTCTGTGTTGATGTGATATAATATTTAAACTTTCGGTACGACATCCACTGTTCAATACGTGCTTGTGAATTGTTTTTTTTTTTCTTCTCGGTTTTGTGTTTAAAGAACTTCTCTGCATTTTATTTCTCACCGAATTGGCCCTGTGTGTCCGTGAGTCTGCGCGCTGAGATGAGGAAATGCCTCCCTGCTTATGATGTGCTTTTGAAAAAACAACACGCCAAACATCTTCCCTTGTAATGATTTATCATGAGAAGTGTTTCTAAACTTGTTGTCCAACAAAAGAGAACATTATAGCACATTTTTACTATACAACATCAGTCAAATGTTTAAAATGACTTCCTTTTGTGATGTGGCTTCTTATCACAGAATGAGGCAGAAAAATATATTCTATGCTGTAATAAAGGCTATGTGAGTATGGCGATTAGCAATGGATTACAAATAGGCTATACTTTATTATTATGAAAATACCCGAGATGGCTTGAAGAACACAGATAAACTATGTATTGTCGAAGCTGAGTGTTTGTTGTCTTTGTCATATATTCAAAACGTTTCTATCTTCTTTTTATTCAGTTACAGAGATAGCAGGAGGCCTTTGTCCATATTAGGGATTTCCTGGAGCGTCATGAGTTCTATTGCTTCTGTGATGCATATGTGGAGTTTCTGCGCGAGGGCGCCCTCCGGATTTCAGTATGAATGAAACAGACATAACATGTTTTTATAGTGCTCAACAAGGCCAATCCATCCTATTTTGGGTAAAAATAGGAAAACATAATAATTGTCTCAAAATAAATTTTAAGCAGACATATAATAAACCATGTACAGAAGTGTACAGGAGTTGTTAATTGTTGTTGTTCATTTGTTTTTAAAAAATTTAATTGGCCAAGCCATCAGAACCAAACCGCACCGAATTCATTCATTCATTATTTGTATTCATTATTTAAATGTATTGTTTTCTCCCAAACACAGTGGAAGCCAGAGCAACAATATAGCACATTAAGTGTATTTTGAATCGAAAACTTCAGTAATTCTGTATTCTGTAGTGTGTGCAACCGCATGTCACACTGACATCTTTCTGGAACACAACAGCAAATGTTCGCATTCCGGAGAGCAACTTCATTGCACACACTGACACGGTCACAGACACCTTCTCCACAACTTGATCTCATTCTGCTGAGATTGAACACCTCCAAGTCTCATTCTGTTTCACTCTGATAAAATCACTCCCAAGAAACCAGCACTCACGATGAGCCACATTATACTGTGACACAAAACACTAAGGTTGTACCAGCATTATTATGCTGCTTGATCTTCTACAGAGCTGTTTAAGACGGGAATAAAGACATAGCTCAATTAGCTAAACAATGTCTCGACCAAAATAACCCAGATTTCTGACTCCTTTGACGGGATCCATTCGCAAATCTCAATTAAGTAATGATAATGCGTGCACATCCTGAGGAGGACTCACGCTCGGCTCGAAGATTAATATTTTCTGCCAATCTAAAAATGCCAGCGAGCACCTTTTCTGCATCAGTACATTAAAAGCCCATAAATCACTAGATGTGTCCAGAAAAGGAGTTTATCAAATTGTATAGCTTTTGGGGACATTTCTGCTAATTTAGCAGGCTTTGTACATGACTCACAGATGACGAACCTGCCGTAATTTTCTAGTCTCACAAAAACATCTTAAAATTATGTTCTCACTGTTTGAGTGTGAATTAAAGTTTGAACTGGAGGTCTACTGGAAATAGATATTTTTCCGCATCCCCATTCAACTCAATGACAGTTACTTGGAACTACAACCTGGATGCTGTCAAATTTTTATCTTGTTTACTTTTTATTTTTATTTATTTATTTTTTGACTGGAACATTTTAGTTAGAAGTGCAGCAGTTCAACTCTATAATATCTCAGTAGTGGCCATTTGTAATGTACTATATTATATTGTTAACTATACCGTAAACTTATTGACCATGCATTTAGCTCGAAAGAAAAGGTGCAAGATGTGTAATTTGACCATCTGTAGCTTATTGTAGCTTATCCACCTTATTGCTATACCCCATGATGCTTTGCGCAAATTATGGGTGTAACGTCTGTTAAACTGTAAACGATCAGTGAAAGGCTCGCTCTATGAACGCAATAATTAAATATGACATTTAAAAGTGTAAAAGCATTAGCAAGATACTTTCAACAGACCATGAATAACCCCAAAAGCATGATTATTTCCACAGCAATAATGGACGGATAAAATATCACTGTAGTAACATATATACAGTATTATGTAACATACATTGCCTTAATCAAAATGCTCATTAACTTCAGCGTTGTGTGATACTATTTCAAAGTGATTCAAATAACAAAAAAAAGTGAAATGTTAAAACATTACAAAAGCATTACTTTAACAATGCTTTGACAGGAATTTATCTCAACCCTTTCTTTCCATTTATCACAAAAAAAAATTGTTTTATATTTTTCAAAGATTATTGAAGTATATTTTTCAGGAAAATACTTTTTAAGTCTTTCTGCTTCAAGATTTCATGTTTAATAGTTGTTTGTAATTGCAAAGAAATTACAAATAATGCAATAAATTAAATGTGAAATTTTGATGTACACTGTGTATTATATATTATTATTAATACATTAAATAAAGCAGCGTGTTCCTTGCCATTTCATTATAATTGTTTGTGAAAATTACTAGTAATTTCTGAGTGAAAATGGTTTCTACACCAATTTTTTTCAGTGTAGAAAGACTGAAAAAGTACTCCAATAATCTTGGTTAACTTTTGAACTCTTTTTTTTTTTATCACAGTGTATAGAAGAAAAACAAACCCCTTGAAAGTAATTGTCAATTTCACACTCAGCCTCTCAGCACTGGTCTTCTGCAGACGAAATTTCCCCACACAAGACAAGTGTTTCTGGGAATGTTCCATATTCCAAATCTGGTTAAGGTTAACTGCTTCATCGTTTGCTCATTTGTCTCCAATGGGAAGAAACCAACGGGGCAGCTGGCGCAACCGTTGCTTTAAATCACACCGGACCTCAAATGTGGCTAAAACGGCTTGATGGCCAACAGGGTTGTTTCACCCACTCTCTTCCCCACCTGCTCAATTTTCACTCTGTTCTTCCACGAAATGCATTTTCACAGCATTTTTCCTCAGTCAGCCTGACCACATCTCCTGTTCCATTGAACAAAAAGCACTGAAAAACAGCTTCTTACCTACATTTCTTTTTTTCCCCTCTTTTTTAGCGTTAGTTTGTGTATTTATACCATGCGCTGGCAGAGATCAAGGGCCTTTTTGCCAGCAGGTTTCTTTGTGTATTTCCTCTCTGCGTTTATTTATATTCTCATAGTGCAGAGAAGGAACCTCTTACGCTGACTCAAATAGAGAATATGCCTTCCAGCTATTTCTGCGTTTCCAACCCTTCCACAGTCCCTCGAGTAATTGTTGCTGTACTGTATTTTTCATGTGTTTGTATATATGCCGTCACGTCTGATGCCGGCTGATGCAAATGTGAAGAATTCACTGGTTCTTTCGGCTTTGAAGAGTTGTTTTCTCTTGCGATGGCTCTCTGCGTTGTAATAAATGTATGTTTTTACTTGCCATCCTGTGACAAAACCTTCAAGCGGCTGTCATGTCATTCTGTTTGTGCACAACATTTTATGGCCCCGTCATGGGACTGGATCGATAACAGTCCCACTCACAATTTAATTGCAAAAGGACATGGGGAGAGGAGAGTCCTTGATGACTCGGGAGAGTGAAGAGTAGAACAATTATTTTATGTTGCGAGAAACCTTGGCTAAAGAAACGATGCCATACAGAGAGCTATCACGAATGGAGCGTGCCCCGCAAAGATTGTTTTTCACAGCTAAGCCTTCTTTTAACGCCTTCAATTTGCTTTCTTGTGTTGTCAAATTGACGGCGGTATTATTCGCTCATTATGGTGACAGGGGCTGTGGCTTTGGTTTGCTAATTAGATGGATTGCTTTGTCTATTACCTTGAGGCCTTTATACACATGGAAGTTATTACTTTTGCCTGGGTGTTAATTGCTAAAAAGCTGTGTTCTCACTGTGACTTGTCTTGACTGTGTTATTGAGGTATTTTAATCTGTGTTTTACTGTAGAAGCCGATTAGAGTATAGAGAGACAGTATGGTTTGTGTCATTTTGAGGTGAAGAAGCAACATCAGTGATATTGTTATCAGATTGTATTGCTATGTTGAATATGGTATTACATTTTAATGAAAATGTAGGTCTTTCCCTGGTAAAGCAGCTAGGAGTTGATGCCGCATGACTATATAGAATGTATAGCTGCCTGGGGGGGGGGGGAATTTAAAGAAAAAAAATGTATGTCAAAGTAACTGATTTTAGTAGCTGACAATTGATATTTGTACTGTTTGCATTGAATTTCAAAACAGTTAAAAAAAAATAAAACTGGTATATAGTCATATGTAACACATTTATGGCACTTGTATGGTGTTTTTCTTTCCTTTTCTTTAATTTGACCAACAAAGAGTGTAATGGATATATTCCTAAATATAATTAAATAAATATTTAAGTAAGTAAGTAAGTAAGTATTTCAATCAATCAATCCAAAATGCAATTTGGAATAAGGTTTTTATTATTATTATTATTATTATTTGTTTGTAGTCTAAACAGCAACCAAATAAATAAAGAAATATATTTATTCATTTGATGATAATAATAATAATAATATATTATATTATATATAATTTATTATAATACATTATTTTAATAATAAGAATAATAATTACATTAACTAATCATTGTATTTATTTATATAGATACTACATGTTTATTATTTATTATATACATACAGTCCATGTAGTTACACACACAATAAACCCTTGTTTTTCAAAAAGACTAAAACTCACATTATTGATCGGTAAAACACATGCTTTTAGAAAAAGAAATATCTACAAGGTGTAATTACCGTCCTCAGATTAATAGCAATTATGACTAACCCCAGACAACAGTAGCATTAGACGGGTGTTTTACTAGCAAAAATAACCCTTAGATATCATCCACCGATGAATGAATCATCCAAGACTGCAATTATTGTTCATCTTGGTCTGTTTTATTAAAATCTGCACCATCCGTACTTCACAATTTTGTTTCATAGATATGACTTAATATCTATCTCATTATTACATACAGCCTTAAAAGACAATGCAATACAGATTAAATTGACTACAGTGACGCACAGGAGAACATTTCTATCCATGACAAAAAAAAATAGAGGATGAGATGCTATTTCGTTCTTCTTAGAGTGGCCTACATCTGCCAAAAAGCACAACCTTGGTAACCCAAATGCAGAAAAAAATAGACTTGATGGTATATGAGATCATGGGGGCGGTCAGCAGTCATGCTCTGCGATTTGTAGGTGCCTTTCCACATAAAACATAATGGAAGAACTATAGTAAATGTTCAATCATTTGTCGTGACCTTTGACCCTTTCATCATGTTCTTTCACCTCTCACCCTGCTGTTTCCTGTAACATGTTTGTATGCCTCAGCAGGTGCCTTAAACAGTAAAAAAAAAAAGATACTTTTTCAACTTCAGCCGGCTTCCTCCCTCAAGATACATCTTGAGGGAGGAAGCCGGCTGAAGTTGAAAAAGCTGCATGTGGAGATAACAAATTGCTGGCTGGTTCAGTTGCAGGTTACAAAATGTATCAATACGGTACATTAAAATCAGCTCCCAGATTACAATATGAATTCAAGGTTGAGTTAATAGTCAAGCCCAGTTCGATTTTATGCTCATCCACAGGCATAATTTAAATGCACAAGTATCTGCTTGATTCTTAAAATATGCATTCTTTTTCAAATGCTGTTTTTCTCCATTAACACATAATTGTTGGGGTTTAATTGAGAGGTCACATCAAATTTGGCACTCGCTTTATTTGTCACCACTGAGCTAATGTGCTGAAAATATGACTTCAATTACCAACCGTGCTGGCAGATTCACATTTGAACGTCATAATGCCGCCGAGCAACAAACAAGACTTTATGTGAGAGATGACTGTTATCAAGGTTGACTGAAATAAGCCATTACAACGCTCAAGAAAGAGTATAGTAATTTTTTTGTTTTTATCTACCATTATGATTTCATGTAATTAAATCTATTTATGTAGTCCATTAAATAGGTTTCCGCATCTTTCAAAACTGAAAATTAGGTGAGTTTATTTATATAGGACATTTAACATACAATGTTGAATGTCAGAGTGCTTTATCTTGGCATAATTCAGAAAATATATCATTAGGAATAGTATTGGAAAATATAAACATATATTGTGTGTGATAAGTGAATTTTTGCTTGAACCAGGGTGCTATTCTGGTGCCTTTTTTAGCACTCTGTAGATGATGTGACAAACCACTGTGTCACAAATATTGAGGAAAACGACTGTATTTTATTATTTTGCAATATTTGATTTCAAATTACATATGGAATGCGATTTGGATTAAGTTGGTGATTTTTCTTTCAGTTTTATTAATTAATTATTTGTTTGTAGTCTAAACAGCAACCAAATAAATACATTTATTGATTTATATATCAAATGTATTTATTTATTTATTTATTCAACCACATTGTCCCAAATAATGAGGAAACCTACTGTGTTTTATTATTTTGTAATATCATTTTTAAAAATCAGATTCCAGATTATATATGGATGTTATTTGGATGAGGTTGGTAAACGTTAGATTTTTTTTTTTCAGTTTTGTTTATTAAATTATTTGTTTGTAGTATGAACAGCAACTTTATTTATTTATTTATTTGCTTAGCTGTTCATATTACAAACAACTACACATATCTAAGACTCATATGCCAACTAAATAAATAATCAGATTTTTTGCTGCCTCTCTGAACAAATCCTGTATAACTGAATCCATAACTGTTTGTGTTAAATATTTATTATTCTCTGTTGTTTCCTTTCATTTTCTTTCTATTTCTATTAACAAAGGCAGTTCAGACTGGAAGTCTTGTGCTCTGATTGGTGGGTTATTCTCTTCGTAATTATGGGTAGTGCAGCTTTTGTTTTTTCTTAAATGGGGCTGAAGTCAAACTGATATATAACCTCCTAACAACCTCCGGGTTCAGTGGACTGTAGGTCCCTTTTAAAGAGCTTTCTAGTGCAAGTGAGTGATGAAAATACAGGAAGACTCCTAAAGAGCAGGGTCTCAGAGAATCCTCTACACTGTCTTGTGGTGCAGCTGTTGACAGTGTTGCCATCCGTTTGTTGGTCTCGCCTGGACAGGGTTCATCTCATGCTCTTCGCACTCAACTATAAAACTGTCATCTTGGCCATTATCATCTTAGTCATTGTCACAATGAACGCCGTCAGCTGCTGTAGCAGATGTTACAGGTGTTACTTTGAATATTGCACAGATAATTCAATGCAATGCAACATGGCTATACGTGATATTTATTATTTCATTAAATATTTAATCTAAAATATTGATCTATCTATCTATCTATCTATCTATCTATCTATCTATCTATCTATCTATCTATCTATCTATCATCTATCTATCTATCTATCTATCTGTCTGTCTGTCTGTCTGTCTGTCTATCTATGTGGCTAGGTAGGTAAAATCGAAAGACATTGAGATTCACGCCATTAAAACTGAGTGCTTGATTTCTATTCATCTTCAGCATTTTGAAAAGACACTTTTGAATTTGCAAGAGTGGGAAACAGCTTTTTTTCTCTCTCCATGTTTCCATTTGCCAACCTTTGAAATGCACAGTGTGCCTGTATTTGCAGTTATTTATTCCATAATCAGGCAGTAGTAAACAGTGATATGCAACCATTAGTTGAAAATATGCCTGGAAGCTCTTATGGTGCATTATGTGTTTTTTCTTGGCAGAAAACGACTGGCTTTACACCCCTACTCCAAACTTAAGTATACAAAAGCCCTCCTTCATCCTCAAGATCGTTAGCAGTGACAAGATTCAAAGAGGCATGTTGTGTTGGCTTTTCATTTATCTGCTGTGTGTACTACTGTGCAGGTTCATAACACTAATTAAGATGCAACTTAGAATGTCATCACCCAGCAGGAGAGAACCTTTAACACTAAAGCAGAGTCTTCCCTCACTACATCTGTACATAGATGTGCTGCTTTAATGAGATATAGTTTGCTCTGAAATCAACCTTAGCTGCTTATTTTGAAGAATCTAAAAGGGTTAAAGAACCATCTGTTTCTTACCTTTTTGTAATCTGAAGAACCTTCTTTTGCCACAAAGAACCTTTTGTGAAACAGAAAGGTTCTTCAGATGTTAAAGGTTCTTTATGGAACCATTTAGACAAAAAGGTTCTTCTATGGCATCGTGAAGCACCTTTATTTTTAAGAGTGTATTCCATGCATGTGCGTGTGTATATTTAAAACAAAATAAATATAATACATTTAATATGTAATAAATACATCTAATAAAATCAAGGTTATAATGAGGCATTTACAGTGAAGCTGAATGGGGTGAATTTCTGGCTTTTTTTAAAAGCCGAAATGTGAAGCTTAGGATTTTATTTTCTGTTTCTGTTGTGTATTTTTTTTAGCTGTAACGTTGTTCTTGTCATTTTTACAATAATTTTAAAGTTTTAGGTGTTACTTAGCACTTACACTTTAAAAAATATATATATTTTCAGACATTGTAAATAAAACAGGTTATTGAAGTATGTTTTACAAGAAAATGTCACTCTTTCTTTCTTGAAAAAAATAAATAAATCAAAAAATCAAAAATAATTTCTGGTAAATTTCTGGAAACTTTCCAAATAAAATAAACCAAATTTACCAAAAAGCTTTAAAAAAAATGCTGAAAAGTCTCCAAAATTTCTAGAATGTTTCTGAAATTTACTGAAAATGTTCCACCTCTTTGCAACCCTATGTTTAAATCAATGTGATACTCGTCTTTTTTTTTTTCTTCTTTTAATTATTTTCGAAATGTTCTACCGATTTCTGAGTGAAAATGTTTCAAAGTAAATCCTCCACCCTTTTTTTTTGCAAATTGTGTATATATTTAGGTGTCATATGTATGTATGTACAACATGGTCTTTGGGGGTGAGTGTGTCTGTGTATGTGTATATATGTTTCTGTTCACTTCAATAACTGGCATGCAAATATGGATGCAAGTGGTTCAGTCCAGCACTCATATACAAATTGATTACAGGTAGTTGGCATTTAATTTATATATATATTAATATACCCCTATCACATAATAGATAGGCAAGCTACAATATTTAGATAAATATTTAATAAACACACAAGGGGCGAAACATGTGTGGAAAGATGTGCATTCAAGTTCTATGCTATTTTCTCCATGCAGATTTTATTATTATTATTTTTTTTGCCCCAAGTAAGCTGTCTGCTTCGGTAAGTAATGGTGATGTTTTCTTACAACCGCGAGAAAGGCAATGACAGAGACCTGGTATCAGTGGTGTTTGCCGTATAAAGGAAATATATCTGTCTTTATGTATGCAGCATTGATATTGCATCATCCCACTTCCCTCACATGTTTAATTTAGCTGCTAGCAACATTTTTACCCCAGGACAGAAAAACCACAGCTGCTCTCCTCCTCAAACTCTGTTTTGATCTAAGTGCAAAGATAAGTCTGCTGCATGTAAAATGCAACCAGATGTTTCATCGGTCAGGCAATAACAATGAGGTGTCCTGCAGGGTCTGTGATATTGAACTCCTAGCCTGTGCTCAATATGTTATTCTGTATAGTGATTGTCTTGGTGTGAAGTTTGACCCCCCTCTTAGTTGGAAAGTCCCAGAAGATAAAGAGGACGGAAGGACTGAAGGGCGACAAAGATTTATTCTCTCACATGGAGAGTTCGACGGAGCTCTTTGGTCTTTTCCTGAAGGACGCAGCAACATTAGCCAGCACAAATGGAAAGGATTTTAGAGGCAGCATTGCTGGAGGTCTCGGGTGTGTTTTATTTTGAGGTTTCCTTTTTGCATAATCCCACCGAAGAGTTGTTTTTGCAGTCATTGTCGCCTGTTGTAGTATACTAGATCATTAGATGTGTTTGTTGAAGCAGGTATCAGTATTACTAGTATATTACTTAGACTTAGGATTTGAACAAACCCTTAACTAGGGTTGAAAACTGAGAACAGGTTATTTAAAATTGTAGTAAACTATAGCAGGGGAACAGCAGGGAGATTGTAGCATGTATATAATTTTTTTGCATTCCCATTTGTTTCAGCTGCAAAAAGAAAATGCACTGGTGTATTTCTGTGAATTTTCAGAAGATGGGAAAAAAATTGACAGAGGTATAAGACAGCAGTCAGAAGAGAGAAATAAATAATAAATGTTTATTTAATTTTTATATATTATAAATGTTATTTATCTTTTTTTCTCACAAAAAGGATGAATGATATTTGGTTCCATTAACGCGCACCACATACTAAAATACTTTACAACGTTTCCTACATTACTATTCAGAAACACCACTAGTGAATCAACAGTGTGACCAGTGAAGTCTGACTCTCGAGCAAATGACTCTTATGAGTTTTTCAGAAGCATGCAGCTCCACAAGTCCGATTCCTGAACTCTTATGAACCAGATTTTTTTAGTGAATCAAACACAAACTGCACGACCAATGTAGTCCGATTCCCAAATGAAGGATTCCTATAGACCAGTTCTTTTTAGTGAATCAAACACAAACAGCACGACCAGTGTAGTCCGATTCCTGAACGAATGACTCTTATTCTGAATATTATTATGAATCAAACACATACAGCATGACCAGTGTAGTCCAATCGATTCCCAATTGCATGATTCTTATGAGCCTGTTCTTTTTAGTGAATCAAATATGAGCTAATTAAAGCAGTGTAGCTAATTAAGACTAGTTGTTCATCTGATAATGCGTAGTTAAAAATATTGTGAATTTTATAGTATTTTATGTAAATGTTAAATTGACAAATGTAATACTACCTTACCGCATTTGTGTTTGTTTAGAAGCAATTGTTTCTGGTCTAATTTTGCTATTTTAATTACTCTATTGCGTTCCTGAACAAATAACTCTTATGAATCAATTATTTTTAGTGAATCAGACACATACAGCATGACCAGTGTAATCGGATCAATTCCAGAGCGAGTGATTCTTATGAGCCTGTTTATTTTAGTGAATCAAACACAAGTTAAGTGAATTGAAGTTGTACAATTGTACAAATGTACAATTGTAGAATTGTAGTGTAGTTGTGGACTTAGTTGTTCATCTGACAATGTGTAGGTAAAAATGCACATTGTGAATGTTGTAGTATTTTTGTAAATGTAAAATGAATTAATTTAATAACTTGCCACATTTTTTGTTTTTAGTAGCTATTATTTAATGTATAAATGTTTTAATTAATTATTAGATTGCATTTATGCTGCCAAAACAGTGTAAAGTTGTTAAAGAATATGATTTATTGAATATATTAATACTTTGGCTATGGAATCACACTTCTTTTTTTTCCAAATAGATCTTATGGAGACGTATTAAATCAAGTAGCTGTTTTACTTTGGCCAATAACCTTAAAAACCATAGCAAACGTGTAGCAATGAGCGAAATAAATAAATAAAATCAGTACCACTCATATTTTGTTCAGAAAATGTTCAAACCTTTGTTTTATATGGTTACATGATGCGAAATGACCAAGGTCTTGTTTTGTGCTAACATGTGTACCTATATAAAGGTCGACTATTGACAGTCTGTCTACTTGCACATTATAGCCAGTGTAAGGTAACGGCATGATTTAATTTAATTCAGCGTTTTCTCTTTTGAGCTCAACCTGCTTGGAAGTAAATTGAAAGCACTTTGCTATAAAAATGTTCCGTCAATCACCTCTTCCTCTGGTGTCCCTGTAGAGAAATGAATGGTTGCATTAAGATAGATGTTATGGTCATTCAGATGGTTCCCACAGAGCAAATAACATCCTAAGTGAAATGTAGTGGTTGCAGGAGAATCATCGGAGGGCTGTAAAATGAAAGCTTTAAATCTGGACCATTAGATAAGGCTGTCATAACAAGGCTACCTCGCCATCACGATGCTGTGGGCATATAAGTCAACCTGGAGCTGTCAGATATAATGTATTTATGTTTCAGAGATGCTTTTTTGTGAAATGTTGTTAAAGCTGTTGTTAAGTGGGCCCTGTGTTTAAGGGGCATATGCATTTGAATGTTTGGAGCTTGTGTGTGAATAGACTGCGATGAAGACTGGACTGTCAGTCAAAGAAACACACCTGCCCTTTAATGTCAAACAATTAGAATGACTCAATCAGACAGCAGGAGAGGAGGAGCTGATCTTCACCCATATTTAGCTTATTTGGCTGCGCTTGATGGGCAGGTGGACGGGCGCGCGGACAGATAAATGACGAGATGCCCGTGAAGCGCGAGGATGTGACGAGATGCTGACAAGCATACTCCGCTAAAGGAATGAGAATACAGTTTTGTGAAATTTCACTCAAAAGTTTGGAAGTGTTTTATGACATGCAATTCAGGATTTACTCAGTCAAAGAGAAGAACACTTTTTTGAAAATAACGCTTAAAGGAATACTTCACCCCACATTTGCTGAAAATGTACTGTACCTCAGGCCATCCAAGATGTAGATGAGTTTATTTCACCAGAACAGATTTGGAGAAATGTAGCGTTTCATCACTTACTCACCACTGGATCCTTTGCAGTGAATGGGTGCCGTCAGAATGAGAGTCCGAACAGCTGATAAAACATCACAATAAGCCACATGATTCCAGTCCATTAATTAATGTCTTATGAAGTGAAAAGCTGCATGTTTGTAAGAAACAGATCCATCATTAAGATTAACTTCAAACCGTCACTTCCGGCTAAAATTATGTTTTCTTTATGTGAGAGGACAGCAGGGGATGTACTTTTTCACTGGAGGAAGCATTATTATGGATTATGGACTCACATTTTGTCTAGATTAAACAGTTTAAAGTTAAAATATTTTAATGATGGATTTTTTTTTCTTACAAACATGCAGCTTTTAGCGTCACAAGATGTTTAATTGATGGACTGGCGTGGTGTGGATTACTTGTGGATTTTTGTAATGTTTTTATCAGCTGTTTGGACTCTCATTCTGACGGCACCCATTCACTGCAGAGGATCCATTGGTGAGCAAGTGATGTGATGCTATTTCCCCAAATCTGTTCTGATAAATAAACAAACTCATCTAAATCTTGGATGGCCTGAGGGTAAGTAAATCTTTAGGAAATTGACATTTTTTGATAAACTATTCCTTCAAAAATGAGTTTCAGTTTTAGTATATTAATTTTGAGACCAACTGCTTTTAAAAGAGGATATGCGCATTTAAAATTCACATTCTTTCTCTTTTGGGGAAACAGACCAAAATATTCAAGGCTAATCTTCTCAATCTACTCAATGGGCGTATCCAAATCCAAATTATGGTCTAATAAAATGTATCTTGAATCATAAAACATGGTAAATATATACTGTTTCAATGTATATGTATATATATATGTAAAACATACATTTTATAGTATGTGAAACATGATTATATATACAGTAACATCACAGCTTTTTAAATATATATATATATATATTTATTTATTTATTTATTATACATTTAATATTTCTTCCTTTGCCGTTATAATAGCATCTTTGTTTCCAACCATTTAACTTGTCACAACAATTTATGTAATTTTTTTTTTTTTATGCGTTTTGAGAGCTTAACTCAATTTTCTCTGCCATTATGCAGTTAAAAGTGGTCAAAAAGTGCAGGTTGTCACTTTGGATCCACTTTAACTTTAATTTGAAGCCATTCATTTATTTTATTTGATTTCATAAATTGTTCTTTTTCTTTCTTTCTTTGCAGTGCATTCTCCTCCATCTCTAATCTACCTGTAAATGTACCACTTTACTGTAGAAAGGTATGCGATCTGAGGTCTGTTTGTGTACTACAGTCCCCCTGAACGTATAGCATACTGTATATTACGAACTGCATAACCATTGGAGGCGTATACAGGTCACTAGAACGTGCCTATGATCTGTATTTGAAAATTACATGCTTGTTTTTTTTTTGAAAGGCTCAGGTGGTCGTATGGCTGAGTTCAGCGTCTAGACAGGGGATGGAGCGCCGGTAGATGGCAGTCCTGTCCCTTCTGCACTAGACGGGAAGAAGCAGCGCATAAAACACTCATACTCAGTACACAGGCTATACACAATCACACACGCACATGTGTGCGTCAAACAGGCGCTACAGACCTCGTCATATAATCTATGGCGTTCAGGGTTATTGCACTCGACCAATCATTGGTAAGATGGAAAAAGATTATTGGACCATTGACTTTTACGCATCCAAAAAGACGCCAGTGAGGACAGTCAGAAGAGTGAGACTTTGGGCTGAGGGCTACATCAATTCGTTTTAGAAGATTCTTGGTGTCACTAGCGGAGCGCGCTGAGCCGATACCCACGGAGAGCCGCGCGTCATTGGTAACCACACTAGATACTTCACACTAGAATTTCATTCACCGACGAGATCTCGACGTACAGTATTCGACTGGTCTCACCTCTTTAGATGCTCCTGCTCGCGGAGTGAATCACTTGTAGCTGTTCTACGTTCGGCTCTCGCGCGCTGCGCAATTCCACATCTTGGCGCGGAGCGCAGCATCATTCGCGTGGATTTTCGTCGCGTCACTGGATTGCTTTTTGCCGGAGTTGAGTTGAACTGTATTGAGTATCTGGTGGGATGTAGCTTTTGATGAATACCTCGTCTATAACACGTTTATACGAATTTGAAAAGGAACTACGACTGTGGTTAGTATATTTATCTGTCATTTAACTAAAAAAAAAATCAATAAAAAAACGGATTTGACTCACATTTGGCGCATTTTCATCCACTTTCCTGAAAACAAAAAATAAACTTGGAGGATTTTTCCCTTTTTCCCTTTCCAAATGATTCTGGTGGTCTTGGATAGGATGTGATATACGAATATTTGCCTTTGCCAACGCACGAGGCTCCTCTCTCAAGGCATTCCGTAGGACAAAATCACATTTCAAGGAAATAAGCATCTTGAAATCCGCACTGGGCTGTGAGTAGAAATCTAATCAGATCGGGTGCGTAAAGGAGGAAGAAAAGTTCGGTTTTAAACCATGTCTGTGGAATAAGAACATCAGCGGTCTGCGTTTATGGTCTGTTGAAGATTGGGATGAAGAAGAAGATGCAGGGAATGGTCCATCTCAGGGATAAACCCCATCTAGATGCGTATTGGCTGAATTTGAAACCCCAAATCTTTGTTGTTAAACGCCAAGAATGAATGGCAAAACCAGGAAGACGACGAATTAATTGATTTATCAGCAGGAAAAAAGATTTGGTACACCGGATTTTGATGATGCGGGGCAAGAAAGCATCGAGATATCTGCTCTAGAGGCACTCGTCCATATCATGGCACCGACAGGAAGACCGAATGGATATACAGGAGCGAATTTCTTCTCATAGAAGCTTGTGAATGCAAAACTGCTCTTGGATAGCTTGGATAGCCCAAAGTACACGCTGAAGAACATCTCGTTCGTTGCTTGAGAATTGCAGATGGATTTTCGTGCTTTGGAAGCGAACGGAACGGTGATTTTGCCAGCAATTTGAACCTCACAGATTGAGAAAGTAAGTCAGTCGTGGTTTGATATTGGCATCACTGGACACTTTGACGTCTTTCTGATACCTAATGCATCCGGTTACCGTCAGTTGGGTTAAAAGCATAGTGGATATTGCGCCCTTAACGTCTAAGGGCACTTAAAATACAAGTGTAGTAATTAAAAAGGTCACATACTTGTGTAATTTGAACAGTCGTTCAGTATATTCATATACATATGCACTGAAGCGTTCTCTCACCGGCTGTGAGCTTTTTTTCCACAGTCTTTATCTCTCGTGTGTGTGTGTGTGTGTGTGTGTGTGTGTGTGTGTGTGTGTGTGCGCTATTGACAACTGCACAGTGTTCCATCTTTGCGGTCGAATCTTTCTTTCATTCATGCTTTCATTCATTCAGTCTCAATGTGATATGACATCCGTTTTTTTGGCATGATTCGGTTCGTCATATTTTTATACAATTTATTACGTAAGAATAAAAATGAACCGTTATTCGGATGTTATCAGTTTAGATTTGGTTAGAATGAGGGTTATAGTGCTGGAGGCAGAGATGCAGGCTGTTGCTTCTTTGCTTATTTGATTGGTCAGACCCATTTATGTATCATTTTATAAACATAAAAAAAATCACATTACCTAAAAAATATAAAATATGTATATATGTTTTATTATTTTATATTGTTTTTATTATTTTTTACTGTAAATATGATGTGTACTTAAGTTGTACCATAGCATTTTACATTAATTTTACACTATATCTAACTTATTTATTTTACCTGTATATATATATATATATATATATATATATACACACACACACACACACACACACACACACACAGTTCTTGCATATAAACATATTAAATATGTATACAATATAACTGACAAATTGCTAATGTTACTATTGAAGCCTGCGTATTAATATAGAAGAAACTAAATTCCTATAAATACTGTTCAATTGTCAGCTTGTATGCATGCATTTGTGTGTGTATGTGTGCATGCATTAACAGCAGAATTTGTGGGGCTTAATGAGCAGGCCATAATATAGACATGATATGATTCAAGGCTGACAGAGTTTGGCCTTGCTCCGGTAGCTGTCCGCGGTCCTGAAATCCCTGCCAGAAAACAGCAGAACCGCACTACTGTTTGTGTTTCTCTACTTCCCACTGCCTTATGCTGCTCTGCCTCGTGAACATCCAGCGTTTTGAGGTGGGAAACCATACAATCCAAGCCAATTATATTAAAGACTGGATTACATTCTCACAGGAAAGGAGGATCTACATCAGGATAATAAGAGGATAGACTTGAATAAACGTGCCTAGATTAGCCATGCCGCATATTCTGAGGTCATAGCTGTCAGTCATAATTAACTGTCCTCTCTACTCGAGGAAAACAAGTATCTGTGGCTTTGTATCACAGGTACCAGCGGTTTTCTTTTTGACTTCATTATCGTGTGTAACAAGTCAATAAAACATTGGCAGGGAAGTCGGCCTTTCTACTTTTTAATTTGTGATGGCTAAAGCAGTCTGCGAAACCATCTTAATTCAGATCAGTTCAGGATGTTTTGCATTCCCAGCATCCCGGTGGATGTGTAATTGGTTTGAAAAGGAAGTGATAAATGAGGCTGCAGCCAACAGCTTATGCCTTGTTAATGTGTGATCTGAAGAAGCTGACCAGATGGACCTTTAAAGCAGAAGTCTTTGACTGCAATCTGTGCTTACTTGTTCTGAAGACACTAGCTCATAGTGCATAGAGCATTTTCAAACCAATCTTCTAAACCAAATCTCCTCTCAAAGTTTATTTTATTCAGAATAAACAATCTAGACTTTCCTTTCCTTTTTAAGATCAAGAATGTGAAGCTCTTGCTCTGCTTGACGTTTTGAGGTCACAAGGTGAAGTACAGCATAGTAATTGTATTGTTCTGAAAGCCGAGTGTGAGTATAATGACTGAATTATATCCATCTGTCTGACAAACTCCATTTTGTTCCTTTAAAGGAGCCAGTGCATGGCCGCCCACTCTCCGTCACCCTTTGTGAGAGCTTCCTGTTGGCCGGATGCCCAATCTGAAGCTTAGAGGCCTGCGTTAGCACAAGACCCCTTTAAAGAGATGTTGTATGTATACAGGATATTAGAGATTTAAAGGATAGTTCACCAAAAAAGAAACATTTTGTCATAATTTACATTTACATTTATTCATTTAGCAAATGTTTTTTATCCAAAGCGACTTACAATTGAAGAATACAACAAGCGATTCATCACAAGAAGTGCTCGTAATACAACGTTTCAGACATTATTCAGATTAGTACAAGTACTAGACAGAGGGATTAAGGAAAGAGAAAGCAAAGGTTTTTTTTTTATTTCAAACCTGTATGACTTTTTTCCTCTGTGGAATGCCAAAGAAAATAACATTTTTAAAATAAATTATTTTATATAACAAGGATGTTATCCTTTACTAATGATCACACACACGCACACACACACACACACATACTGTACATACATACATATACATATATATATATATATATATATATATATTATTTTTTTTTTTTTAAGTCTCTTATGCTCACCAAGGTTGCATTTATTTAATTAAAAATACAATACAATACAGTAACATTGTTAAATATTACCACAATTTTAAATAATATTTCTGTTTAAATCTATTTTGCAGTTTGATTTATCCCTGTGATAGTAAAGCTAAATTATATAGAAATATAGAAATATTATTTAAAATTGTGATAATATTTAACAATGTTACTGTATTTTATTGTATTTTTAATTAAATAAATGCAGCCTTGGTGAGCATAAGAGACTTATATTTCATAAACAGGAAAAAAAAATAATCTTACCAACCTGAAACTTTTGAACTCTTGTATATTTTGAAAAATGTTTCTGTTTTTTTTTTTTTTTTTTCTCCCCCATACACTCTTTGGACCCCATCGACTTTCCTTGTATGGGGAAAAAAATAAAAATCTATCTATATATATATATTTTTTTTTATTTATTATATATTTTTTAGTTCCACAGAAGAAGATAAGTCATACAGGTTTGGAACTATATAAGGTTGATTAAATGAAACTGCCACTTAATTTGTGGCTGAACTATCCATTTAAAACCTATTAAAGGGGTCATATGATGCTATTTTAAAGATCATTATTTTGTGTATTTGGTGTAACAGAATATGTTGACATGCTTTAATGTTAAAAAAACACATTATTTTTCAAATACTGTACATTATTGTAGTTCCTCTATGCCCCGCCTCTCTCAAACGCGTCGTTTTGTACAAAGCCCTGCCTTCCGACAAGCGCAGTCTGCTCTGATTGGCCAGCTGACCCCGTGCATTGTGATTGGCCGAACACCACAAGCACGCGTCGGAAATGTAACGCCCCTTTCCATAATCGCGAGCTTCAGCTTTCAACATAAATGTAAAGACAGTAAATAATGTCCTTAATTTTACCATCAGTTCAAGCCTGAAAGGGGAACAGAGTAAAGTGACAGACACAGTGATGATGCTCGTATGTGTTTGCAGTACACAAGCCGCGATTAAGAAAGCTGACTCCACTGTGATGTGACCCCCTCTCTCTCACGCACACACACACGACGCAATACTCTACACGGTGCAAAACTCCACATTTAAACAGTCAATAGCAAATACTTAAACTATTAAGAAAACATACTTACAGTAGCTGATTCAGAATAAGTGCCTGATTGTCATAACAAAGTCAGAATTGACCCATTTTTTTTTTCGAAATAGCCTTTGCACAGCCAGCCTTGTAGGCTACTCTCCTAGTTTTACAAAACTGTCGTCCATAAAATGCGTTGCACAAATTCAAACATCAGGGTTGTGCTGTTCATTGGTTAATAAATCTTAACCAATGATTCCTCATTGCATCTACTTCCGGAAGGCCAAATAAAGTGCTTTTGCTTTCGCACAGAATCACACAGAGTCTCCCTGACATGGCTGCATCAACACTACTGTGCTCCTGAAACCACGGCTTCTTTCTTTGCATTAACGTTTAGGCGGCATTACAAATATTTCCACACCGTGACGTAGAGATGTGGGGGCGTGTTTGAATGAGGCATTTTAGCCCGGTCTGGATCAGCCTTCTCTTTTAGATAGAATAAATCCTTTTGTGGGAGACTTTGAGCTTTGTAACACACTAAAGGAAAGGACAAATCGCATCATATGACCCCTTTAAAAAAACCTTTAAAGAGTTACAGTATGTATATGAATCTGTTCATGAATAGGACATTGCAAATGAAAGTTAAATGAGAAAACATGCAGAACTATATTTAGATTATCCCGGATCCAGAGTGTCAAACCAAATAATGACACAGGAATTAAGAAGAATAAGTTGCTGTAAACAGCACTGACGTTTGTCTTGTTAACAACCGAATAGAAACAAAGCCGTCATCGCATTCATACCTTCAAGCACCTGCCCCTACTCCCTGAGGTGAACAAAGGATTTTTTTTTATCTTCGCTCTCTTCCAGGCACTCGATGGAGGGGGGGAAAGAAGTAGGGGAATGATGGAGTGATGTTGCCTTGGGGAGACGAATTGGGCCGCTCATTTTATGTTCCTTTGCTGTCAGGAGCTTTAGCATGATGAAGCTGCCGGGTTGGGTGGAGAGATGACATTTGTTTGTTGGTGAATGATGCAGCATGATTCATGCTTCTGCGGAGACGCTCAATTCCTCACTTCATACATCTTCCAAACTTTTCTACATGTTCAGCCCGGCATGAACCACTGGGAAAGGCAGAATGTCCATGTATCGAGTTTTTTTTTTTTTTTTTTTTTTAGTTCGGTCATAAAATGTAGATGTCAATACATTTATTGTCCAGCATTAAGATTGAGGTTCACATCGTAAATGATTTGTGGAATTGCCTCGGGTGAGATTTTTGAGATTTATTGAAATGGTTATGTTGTCTTCAATGCCTCATAATTGACGAACGACATTGTATTTCAAACACGAAACAAAATCTGGGTTTCATATCAGTAGTATTTATGGGGCATACTGATGGATTTCTGGAAACGCGAGCAACTTAGGGCTTGTTTATTTTACTGTTCGAGTGTGACAGTGGTAAAATCCCATGAGCCTCTTGGGTGGCTTCTACAAAATTAGCTTCTGTGGGCATGAACAGGGATTAATCACGGTTAAAATAAAGCCACTTCCTTAAGGTGTAAATCAAGTCTCTTTTTGTCCTTTTCCATTGAGAATCACCTTTGAAGGAATATTAACATAACTCCAGCAATAAATGTATTAATAAATAAAGCTCTAGAGATGTAACATACATTGTGTGTACTAGGATTGTGCACCATCCAGAACTGAATTGAAAATGCATTTTAGATTCCTAAATCTGAATTGAATTTGAATGCAGTTAATTTGAATTTGAATATAACCATGCAAGTGGAATTTTAAAAATATTTTAAATAATTAAAAAAAATGTAAATAAAAAAAATCATATAACTGCAACTAGAAATGCAAAAGAAAAGCTTTGAAAAAAAAAGTTAAAAAATCTATTTTGTAAATTGAATGTTGAACATTTATAGGCCAGATAGAAAGATAGATAGATACACTAGATATACACTACTGTTCAAAAGTTTAGGGTTGGTAAGATAAAAAAACAAACAAAACAAAGAAATCTATTATGCTCACAAAGGCAAAATTTTCCCTTGGTGAAAAATACAGTGAATAAAGTAATATTGTAAATTATTTCCATTTTAATATATTTCAAATTTGAATTTATTCCTGTGATGGCAAAGCATTGTAAATGCCACTTTTATTTAATTATACATTACTTTTGATCTATTGATATTTAATGTGTCACTGTTGAAATCTTTAATTATCAGTTATCTCCACTCAAGACCTCAAATTGCACACAATACATCATCAATGTTTGATTTGTTTGAATTGTAGTTCACTAAATTCCTGTCATTCCAATTCAGAATCCAAATCAACTTCCTTTGTTTTGTTGCCAAATCAATTCAAATTCAAACTTATGAACTGAAAGGAAGCCAGTTCTTCATTTTGAATTTGCCCATCTGCAGTGTGTACAGTATTTCTCCACTATGTGATTCCTAAGCTTTATCCGTCAGTTCTGCAATTCACACCCCATTCTATACATAATAAACACTTTGAAATCAGGCAGATTAGCTGGTGTAAAACCCAGCTTGGGCGTGAATTAGTATTCATTTCTTAAACTGCTGGAGACTGCTATCAATAACGCAACCTGTCTGTCAATATTTTTTTTTGCGTCCCGAGGTACAGTTTCTCCCAGGGGGATTTGGTTTAGTGTGAAAGGCAGATTAAACGGCGAGAGAACCCAGCCTGACGTGCAACCTCATTCCATTGTCACTTCCATGTCACAGCATAGAGATTTCTTTCCCTGGAGTCAAACTACAAGGCCACGTACGGGAGGTTATATAGGTAGTGCGTATTGATTAATGGGCTGGAGTTGTGGCGAGGATGACATTGCATTTATGTTTTTGTCTATTTTTTTTCTGTCTTAAAGCAAGTGTTTTTTTTCTGTCCGAATTCAGCCGTTAGCAAATGCTGTGTATTTTGTATTCACTGCACTGGTGTGAGCAAATGGGCCGGTTGACCTTGCTTCAGAGAGAGCGTGTGACAATATATAACACAATAAGACATCTCAGAGCTTTTAAACAATCATTTGATGTCTTGTGAAACTCTCTCTTCTGCGTTTTAGACGTGCACCAGATGTTGAAATCTATGAAGAGATGGTTCATCCAAAAAAGACGTAATCCTTCATTGTATGACATTTTAGCTTCTGTGGAACATAAATGGAGAGATTTTGAATGTGAGGCTGGTAGATCCTTTCCAAGTATTTACATTGAACAAGGACTAAAACTTTCAAGCTTCAAAATAAATGCAAAATCAAGATAAGAGTTGACTATTTTCCATGTTTTCTGAAGTTATACAATGGCTTTGTCTGAGGAACAGACCAAAACTGAACCAGATCTTTGAGTCCAGATCAGTGTGATTTGAGTCAAATGGATCAAATGATTCATTGAAAATATCTGACTCAAAAGAATGATTCATTCACCAATAATACGTCATTACATATATGCGTACTAAAACGTTCAAGCTTAAAAATAAATGCTAAAGCACCACAAATGTTGTCCATACAACTAAATTGCAAGTCTTCTGAAGTTAAACAGTAGCCTAGTGTGAGGAACAGACCAAAATTGAACCAGATCTTTGAGTTCAGATCAGTGTGATTTGTGAATGAGTCATTCAAATGGATCATCTGGTTCACTGAAAAGATCTGACTCAAAAGATTGATTCATTCACCGATATGTTATCATGACACATACTCACATGTACTAAAACTTTCAGTCTTCAAAATAAATGCTAACGCATCATAAAAGTTGTCAATAAAACTATATTCCGAGTCTTTTGAAGTAACACAACAGCTTAGCATGATGAACAGACCAAAATTGAACCAGATCTTTAAGTTCAGAGCAATGTGATTTGTGAATGGGTCATTCAAATGGATCGATTGGTTCATTAAAAGATCTGACTCAAAATAATGATTTGTTCACCAATTAGACATTGCAACATACTTTTCTCAGAATTGAAGCAGGGAATCCACTAATCCACTAGTATCCACTAAGCAATCACATGGCTTCAGACGAGTGAGTCATATGGACAACTTTTATAATGTGTTTGTGTTACTTTTAAAGTTTGAAAGTAATTGCATGAAAATCAGTCTACAAAATATATATTTTTGTGTGTTCCACAGACAGTAATTAGAGAGTTTGGAATGACATGAGGGGTTAATGATGACTGTTTTTTTCATGTTTGGATGAAGTGTTCATTTAGGAACACTGTTCTAAACTTCAGGTGTGTTCTATACATATTTGAAGCATGAACGTTTCACCCTCGCCCCTTTCGCACACACTCACATTGACCTTTCATCAATCTCCTTCTCTTTGACCTGAGTGTCTTGAAGTGTGAGCGTGTGTTTTTCTCGAGTGGTCCCTCATCCACAGCCCCTCCTATGGGATGAATGCAGCACATTTCTCCAGTCGATGCCCTAATCAATCAACGCTCTGCCTCGCCTCAGTCTTCTGGAATAATCTAGCCAACATCATAAAACGGCCATCTTGACGTGCTGAATAGATACCATTACCCCCACCCACACCTACCTTGGTAATATGGGCAAAACTATAATATATAATAACTAAACCTATATTTTTTTCAGACATTTTTTACCACAGACCCCTAAATATTATTTTTCTTCATTTTTATTATTATTATTATTATTATTATTATTATTATATTTTCTACATATAAGTCATGAATGGACAATTTCATGTTCATAGTGTGCTTAAAAAGAGAGAGAGAGAAAAAAAGGAAATATACTTCATAGATATATTATTCATAATAATTTGCAGGGGTGCTAACAATTGTAGCTAGTGCGTATTAACATTTATTTCATAATGTGATTTTCCCTCCACATAGAATTGTTTTACTTCGAAGAAAGGTTAGACTTTTGTGTGTGTGTGTGTGGTAGAGATATATAAAATATAGATAATATACCAAAAATATAGATAATAAACCAAATAAAAAAGAAGAAGAAGAAAAAATCCAAGTAAACACAAGTAAATGTGGAATAGTTTAGGGAAATATAATGTTAAAAACAATGATACAATGAT
>NW_015506197.1:41924-57068 GCF_001515645.1 Sinocyclocheilus grahami
ATATATATATATATATATATATATATATATATATATATATATATAATTGAAATTAATCAATTATTTGACTTTATTGTCAACTAGTGTACAGTTTTCTATTTCTCTTCAAGTTTGTACATCTGACATAATATAAATAGGTCAGACAAAAATGTATACACACAGATATTAATTTTACATTAACAATATTTTTTCAGGAAATTAGGGAGCATCATAAAGTTTAAAAACCCTTGGTCTAGTCAGCCGTCCTCAGATCTGTGGCAAAGGCAGCATGTCCTTAAAAAACACAGCTGAAGCAGGCCTCATGACTCAATAATGAGGGGTAAACTCCCCCACCCAACCCAAATCTAAGCTCAGCTAAAAGAAAATGACCTGAATCAGCCTGTAACTCGAGTCACGGCCGGGCTGACGTCAGTCGACCTCTGTGGAGGCCTGCAGCTGGGCAGAGACAAGCCGTGCCTGTGGACCAATAATGTGCCCTACAGGTGTGTCCGTGTATGTGTGTGTGAAAACTGCGCCCGCGACGGTCTCCCTTTCTGGGTTGCACCTGTGAGGCATCTGTTCAAGGCTGTGCAGAACTGGCCATATTAATTTTGCTGCTAAATTGAAAGGTTAAAGCTAGCAGCAGAGGAGGTGACGTGCATTGATCAAGCACCATTTGCATGTGAAAACAGTCCAAATCAGTTAAACAAGCAAATATGTTGGTGGATTTTGATATAAAAGGACAACAATAGATGAACGTTTTCCTGGAAGGAAAGCGTTATTATGGATTGCCGGAAGCATCATTTCAAAGTTAAAAAGCCTTAATAATGATGGATTTGTTTTAATACAAACACGCAGCTTTTCAGTGACAGTAATTGATGGACTGGTGTGGTGTGGATTACTTGTAGATTATTGTGATGTTTTTATCAGCTGCAGATTGATCTAAACACAGCTAAAAGGTTTCCTACCAGTGGTCATCCTTCACAAAACGTAACATTTACCACAGTTTTATCATAGGTAGATTGCTAAATTTTTCAATACAAGCATTTAATTCAAATGTAATTTATGAAATATTTCAAACCTTTAACCCACGGGAGAAAATCAACACACTCAACAGTTTAAAATCAACCCAATTCCGTGCAAAAATTGTGGATTTGGCAATCCTGCTTCAAAAGTGATTTAAACACTCCGCATGTTGATAGCGGCTCCCTAATGCGCGAAAATGCGCACTTTTTTAGGTAAAAAAAGAGGACATGTCCAGGGAAAAGAGGACGTATGGTCACCATAGTAGTAACCATGTTTTGTTTAGTTTTTTGGTGTCTTGATTACCATTTGTAAACCACAGTTTTACTACAAATACCATGGTTAAACTATGGTTACAGTGTAAACCATGGTTCATTTGTGGTTACCATGGGTTGACTATAGTAACCATGTTTTTTTTTGTTTTATTTGTAGTAAAACTATGGTTAATTTTCATAAGGGTTCCTGAAGGTGAAACCATCAAGTAAACCATCTTGCCTTAAAATGACTTTTAATTGCAAACTAGAAGAAGCTTGCTGGTCAGCATAGATGTGGTTAGTAAAAGTTGCTTGTTTTCTCTCATGTTGTCAATGTCATGAAGCACAGCGTACACAATAAATAGTTAGCGGATTACCTGAACAACTAGTTGACTAATTGTAGTATGGAAGATAAAGGTCGCTTGTACATTTTTTTCTGAAAAGATTTCATTGTGCAAACTGCTAAAGTGCTAAACTCAGTTAGCATGCTAACTGAAGTTCCTCTGCTAAAAATATCAACGTTTAAAAAAATTATATAAGAAAATATCTTGATAAGCTAATTAAAGACAGACACACACTTGCACAGTAGAGCAGGAAAAACAGCCTAAATTTATGAGTAAGACAGTGCTTGTTGGGATGTCCCTGTTGAAAAAAACAGCATATGCTGGTTAGGTATGTTTTGAAGCTGGGATGCTGGTTTATCAGGGTGGGTTAGTATCTAGCTAGCATTTTGGTGTTGTTTTTGTTGTTGGTTCCACTTTCCACTATCCTGCCCTTCATTTTCACTCGTTACTCTAACAATTCCATTGGTTGTGGCTCACTGCTTCTCTTTTCCCTGATAGCACATGTATCACGGAGACTCTATTTGATGTCTGCATTTACATCTGCAAAATGTTTTTTTTAGAGCGTTTGCATCTGCAATATGTCTATAGGACGTTTCCTATGAGATGTCAAATTGACGTTTAGAAAATGTCTTTAAGATGTTTATGATTTAGAATGTTTATAAAACTTACATCTTAAAGACGTCTGTCAGATGTTTGTACACAGCAGATGCTTTCCAGATGAAGCGATCTTTAACAGACATCTTGCTGATGTGCGTATGCTATCTGGAAATGGCTGCAAACCTAAACGCTGGTTAACCATACTTCAACGTTTGAAATATGTCATAGCATCTGCGCTACAAGAGCGTCCATGTCTGGCTTTGTTTTGTCATGTTTCTTTTTTTTGTTCCGCAGAATTGAAACATGAAAGAGTGACTAGCTTGTCTTGCAGTGTGCATTTGGCTTAACGCCTCATTGATTCTGAGTGTATCTCAGCGATTGTACAGTGTGATAAAATGAATACACAGGTAGGAAGACAGAGGCTAAGGAGCCATTTATGCATAAAGAGCGATTCCTAGATTCATATTCTTTATATGCAAATGACCCCAATTTGATTCTGATGTGAGCGCAGTCTATGATCAGTGCCAGATCTTGTACTCGTCCTGAATGTAGGCCATATCCATAGACTATAATGAGCTATGAGTGACAGCTATTTTGAGATGAAATATTAATAAGAATAGAGATGTCTATTTATGGCTGGATTTTTCCTGGGTCAGGAGAGACAGAACGAACAGGGCGTTCTTAGAATTAATACTTCATTTGAAAGTGATGCTACACAAATAAAATAAATATTTTACTTGGGTTTTCAACCCTCCTAAAAGGGCTTGCAGATAATACAGTGCAAAAAAATTATGATTAATGATTTTAAGGGGATAGTTCATCATCACTTACTCATCATTCCAAACCTATATGACTTTATTTCTTCTGTAAAACACAAAACACATATCTTCCATACAATGGAAGTCAATGGGGTCCAATCCGTGTTGTTTTAGACCTCAGTGACTGTCATTATTTGGACAAAAACAGTTGAGACATTCTGCAAAATATCTTCTTTTGTGCTCCACAGAAGAAAAATGTACATGGAACAACAAGTAAATTAACAGTTTCAACCATTGTAGATTTTTTTTGTAGTGATGTTAGGTTTTTCTATGGTAAATCTAATCTAATTAATCTACTATAATCTAAATAATTGACAAATAACAAATATAATATTTATTTTTTATTTCACATTATTTGTGAGCAATTAATATAAATTTTTGCATGTATATCCATGTAGTGCATGTATTATTGTAATACACTATTTTGACTGTTTTACGCTTTAGTTATTAATTTTCCAAGATTATCCACAGCATCCATAGCATTATTTACACACACAACTTAATTCAAGGGTCATTTTGTACAGATGCAAGTTGTAATATTGCTAGACTTTTCTTCTGAAAACTTTATTAGTGGATTGTTACTATTATGCAGTGTTTGTTTTAATGTGTGTGTGTGTGTGTTAGTGTCATATATTCATTAACAGAATGTTTAATTAAAATTGTTTCATTATCATCATGATGTAACCTATTCTTTGTTCTCTTTGTTAGCACTGACTAGAAAAACTTTTATTTAACACTTTTGTGAGTAATTTGGCTGTCAAGATTAACATAAGCAAATAAATTCACTAAAAGCAAACAAATTACAAAACCAGTAGCTATAATGCATGCTGGGAAACAAATGCAGCTATAAGCAACTTATTGACGATGAAGGCTGAGGTGGGTGAACCTTGCTTGTCAAAATCTGTTAAATATTCATCAAGCAAATTGTCATGCATATAGTAATCATGCAGCTCTATCGAATATCGATTTACAGTGGCATAATGGCAGGGCCGCATCCTGCTGCGTTAGCTGGACAAGTTGTGTTGTATTTCTGGAGGTTGAGGTTAAAGCCAAAACCATACAGCCCTTTGCCCTCAGCGACGCTGAGCTGACAGAACTGTGGTGGGTCTCTCTCCGGCAAACACACACACAAAAACACTTATACGCTCATAATAAGACCACACAGTGAACCTTGCTCAGTACAGCACGCAGCAGTGTTCTTTATCTGATGCTAAGCCTCGTGGTCTTTCTCCGCATCAATAATGCTACAATGTTGTACGTCCCTAAGGCTCTTTGTTGCCGTTTTCATCATTCGTTCTCAAAAGGCGCATTAAGTTTTTCAGGAAACACTATTGCAAAAACAGCATGTTTAGCTTCTCTCATGCATGACTTTCCACCTTTGGGGTGTCTGTTTTATTAATTTTTCTCTCTTTCTCGAGTCTGAATACATCAGCACAGAGTGTAGTCTGACCGGTCTCATTTGTAGTCAATGAACGAGCATAATTGGCATGTGTTTCTGTTTGTCCTTTGGGCCCCTATTGGCTTCCGTAGTGCCATTATCAAAGACCCCCTTGTACTGAGGGAAACGGCAGGCTGTCTATTCAAAGACCTCCCTGTGGAGGACCACTGCGGTCTGAGAGGCCGAGAGGGGTAACGCTCACCTCAGGGTCTCTGCTAGACTGAGGCAAACACGAGCCTTCATGCTGGGCCGCCTCAGACCAGGCCAAGAAAAGAATCCCTGTTCTTTCCTCAACGCCAGACCTTAGAACCGTGGCGTCTTTTTGCTTTTTCTCTTTCAGTTGCTTTTTGCTCTCAGTTTCTGACTATGGAATGGAATGCTACCAAATTGATTATAGTGCCATATGTACTGTATAGTATGTGAGCCGTTATATGGGAAACTTTGCGCTGTACACAGTTACGGTTCATGTTTTATATATGAATAGGCTACACTGTTGTAACATATACTCACTTCGTTGAGGGGAATCAGTTATCTTGGATAAAACAATATTTATTTATGTATTTATTCACTGTTTTACTTTTTGTATATTTATTGATGCAAAAATGTATCTATTGATTCCATTACATTTTTTATTTGTATTTTTTAGAAATATTTATTTTTGTTTATGTGTATGTGTTTTATATGTACATGATACATGTTTATTTATTTTTTTTACATACTTTTGTGTGTATACAAGTAAATAAAATATATATAAATATGTATTATTTGTAAATATTGTGTATTTCTTTTATTTTTATTTTTAATTAATTGAAATGTACTTATTTGTATTTACTTTCATATTACTTTTATATAAATTTTATTTATAAGTATTTATTTTCATAATTGAATAATTGTTATTAATAAGAATTTATTTAAATATTACATCGTTATTTTATAAGTAATGTTTATTTATAAATATTTGTTTTCATTTGTTTAAATTAAGTTATCTTCAGATATTCATTTATTTCAATTAATTATTTATTTGTATAAAAATTCTAATAAATGTTTCTAACGTTTCTTTATTATTAGTATGTATATTTATATTTACATTTAAATCTATCTGTCTGTCTGTCTGTCTGTCTGTCTGTCTGTCTGTCTATCTATCTATCTATCTATCTATCTATCTATCTATCTATCTATCACCCTTTTGCTGCTCAGCACAGTTCCTGTTCATTTAAAGTCAAGTTTCGCTCAGTTCCTCCACACTTTCCCTCAGGCATAGTGAGATGAGAGGAAAGCAGCATATTGACTGACAAAACATTTATATGCAACCATTTAGACACGTGTACAGATAGGCAGACATACCCTCAGATAAAAAGTGACAGAGTAACTAACTAAAAATAGTGAACTTACATTTTTGTAATGTTAGCTTGTTAGTTTGCTAGTTGCAGCTTGTTAGTTTCATAAAAGTGTAGCTTTTCCAGGAACAAGCTAAACATTGATGCTGTACATGCTCTTCTAAACTGTCCTCGTTTTCTTCATATGTTTGGTGTTGGGAATCTGATTCATTTTAGTGCGTTCATTCGTTCAAATTGTCCGTTTGAAGTGATTTTCTTTTTTTTTGCAGTGAAATATTTTCAAGTGCTTCTCTTAATGTTTTTGACTCGGTTATAGAAATAGTTTTTTTCTTGATTTGATATCATCTGTTCAAGTTTAATGTTGTACTAATTGAGTTTGCTTCGATGGTTACTAATGCTGAAATTCAAGATTAGGGATGATATTTTAACTGATAGATTGCTACACCTAAATGTACGTAGACATCTTTTTTTTTTTTTTTTGCGTATTGTGGCATGTGCACTGTTTTACATATGACATATGTTTACATATGGCATACACGAGAGACAGCTATTATTGCTTTGACAGGATAATCAGCCAATCACAGTGACGTGAAGCTACTTCATCCTCTCATATGACTTTTTTTGCTTTTATTTGACTCTATTTATTGTGTTTCCCCTCACATTTGGACTTTGGCCAGTGCTATGTAGAAATATGAGTATAGCTTATGCACTTTTTGATCTCATATTTAGTCTGCTATATACATTTAGTGTTGGGAAGTATGATTCATTTTAGTGAATTGATTCGTTCAGATGGTTTGTTTGATTTGAAGTGATTCAATTCATTTGATTTATCCCAGCAAATATCATCTTTGGTCTTCTACTTTTTTTGCACTGAAACATTGTTAAGTGCATCTCTTTTTTATTTAGATTTAATTTGAGAGTACTTTAATTGATTTTGAGAGTAAATAAAGGCTTAAATGTTGACCTGTCATACAGTGATTTGTGTTGGAATATACACTTGAAATATACCAGCTGAGTTGTATGGATTAACTGTACATGTCTTTTCAGTAGCTTTAAAGTTTTGGGTCACGCTGATTTTTATTCAGTGGACAAAATCAGCTGGGACATTCTTCAAAATATCTTCTTTTGTGCCCTGCACTTAATAGAAAGTCTCAGGTTTTGAACGTCATGAGGGTGAGTAAAAATGACAGATATTTCCCCTTTTTTAGGGGTGAACTGTCTCTTTAAGTCATGCTGTTTCTTTCAAGTACAGTCCTCGTGCTCATCCCTATTTAGGATAGCTAATCGGATTCATGTACTTTTATACTTGACTTTGTAGGATCTAATAAGTACCTACTGTATATAATCTCAACAGGACTAAATCACATCAGATTCCCAATACGGACTCCAAAGACTAGATCTTGTTCACATCAAATAATATTAGTACAAGTAATTCATTTTTACACTGCAACATCACGGACATCTTTAAAACAGCGGCAAACATATCGCAACTTTTAATCTCCCTACTTTTAATCAGATTAGACCAGCATCCATGAAGATAGTATCCAGGATCAGATTCCCAACTGTTAGACATAATAACATGGAAAAGAAGAGGGCGATTGAGCGAGTATGGCAGCATGGCAGAGTTTGAGTATTTTTTTTTCTTCCAGAGACACTGATGAGGGACTCGGGTGGAAAATCTATCACGCGCAGATCCAGCAGCCATGACTGATTAGGGCGCATGATTAATTACGAGACAGATTGCTAAATGCTCGCTCACTCCTCGGATGCGGTGAGGTAAAGTGTCTCTGTAGACCGAAGTGAAGACCCCTCCCTGCCCACTCCATCTCTCTTTCTCTCGCTCTCCCTGTACCGCCCTCCTTCGCTGTCTATATAAAGATCTTTTGGGCTAATCAGTCCTGTAGGACTCCAGCCCAACAACGAAGAATCTCCTTGCAGCTGTGCACTGTCAGGGCACAACAGAACGCCATCTTTTTAACCCTGTGTTGTGTGGTGTTGTCATATGGCAACATTATCCTTCACAGAAATAAAACTAAAAAACAACAACATCACATTTTATTGCTGGAATCAAAATGGCAGGCTTTTAAGAATTAGTTCACCAAATTTTGGTCATTATTTACTCACCTTCATGTCTTTCTAAACTTTTGTCCATAGAAGAAGAAATTTAGAATTTTGACATTTTGAAGGCCGCTCTTTACAATAGATGAGAGTTGGAGCTGTAAAGCTTCAAAAGGAATGCAAAAGTATCATAAAAGTCACATTCTTCTGAAGCCAAACAATATGTGACAAATAGACAGAAATGTAAATCCTTATTTACTGATAATTGCCCTCTCCATTGAGCTTGAAAATGAGAAACTGTCCACAAACATATCCTCCACAATATGTGTTTATTTATTTATTTGTTTGTTTGTTTATTTTAGGCTTTTAAGATTTTTTAAATATCATTGTTAACATCTTCTTATTATTGATTTTTCTATCATTTTTTATGATTGATTTTTATATTTAAAAATGTATTATTTATATAGAAATATATAATTTAATAATATAATAATATAACATACAGTAAGACTTTTAAATGTTTTTAACATTTAAAAAAAACTCAAAAAAGCTCAAAAAGGCTGCATTTATTTGATAAAAAATACAGTAAAAACAGTGATATTGTGAAATATTATTACAATGCAAAATAACTATTTTCTATTTGAATATATTTTAAAATGTAATGTATTCCTGTGATGCCAAATCGGAATTTTCAGCATCATTACACCAGTCTTCAGTGTCACATGATCCTTCAGAAATCATTCTAATATGCTGATCTGGTGCTTGATTCTTCTTATAGCCATTATATTATAGACATTTTTTAAATTTTGACAAATCATCAGCCAGCTGTTGCAAGTTCTGCTGATTTCTCAACAAAATATTTAATGTAATGTAATGTAATATAATGTACGTATAAGATGTAATGTTCTGTGCAATCATTGTTGTTGAGCCCTGGAGTTACTGACTCGAGAACCACTCAGACCAGTGAACAAATAATTCAGACTGTTCATTCAAAAGATTCAACTCAAAACAATGATTCATTCCTCGCTCTTAAGTATCCCCTTCACAAAACCACTGTCAGGATGACCGAGAGCCTCCCGTGCAATCATCCTGTCTCCTTCCTCTTCCCTCTGCCTTTCTCAGGCCACTCGGTGCAGCCATAATCAGGGCAGTGTTCCACCATTTTCATTAAGATAAGCACTCTCTATCTCTCCCTCTCCTCCGTCCTCATGCCTCCCGCAGAGCTGCGGGCCAAACAGGGAGGCAGCATGTATACTGTAATTTATACGCATGCATATTGGGAATTGGCCCGGCGTTGATGGATGTCTCGCTCGCTGGCCACAGCTCCTGCAGGCATCTCTTGTGTTGTGGAAAAGGTGGCGTTTGTCTCAGAGGACCGCAGCTTCAACAGATGGAGACACCAGCAAACGAACGCTCATGAGTAAAATAAGCATGAAAGGTGGGTAGCAATGTTTTGGAACACCTGAGAAAGGCAGACGCTGAGGTTTTATTTGTGAAATGGAGGCACTGCGCTTTTGGTTCAAACAGGCTGCTTGGTGAAGGACAGGCGTCATGGATCAGTGCAACCTCTCAGGCCAGAAATACTACATGGTGGCATCGTGTTAAAAACTGTTTGTGAGCAGTAGTGCCACCTTGAAAATGACACAAATGCATAGTCTGGTTTTTCCCTCGCTTATATATTAATTTCTTTTAAAAGCTAGTACAGACACACCCAGAAGTCTACAAAACTGCTGTAGTCTATTTGTACAGCTCAGAGAATCTCAACTTGTTTTGCTTCAAGTCTCAGATTTTCCATTGGTAATCAAACCTAACCCTCTATAAAAATTATACAAATCCTGTTTACTTTTGCTACAAGTAAACCAAGTGCTGTAGTATAGGTTCTGTTGCTACGGAGCCCCTAAAGGGACATGGTGGTGGAAAAAATATGGGGTGGGAGGAATATTTTTTTTATATACATATATATAAGATATTTGTGTTCTCTTGCAAAAGTTGAGTTCTGACAAACACTTCAGGCTACTTTACAGCATGCAGTGGTTCATTCAGTTCCGTACGTTCTCAATGGAGCGGTTCATAGAGTTTTATTTTGAACTTGGACTCAAATATAAAGAAATACAATTCAAGGCACGGTCTTGGGATATTCTGAAATGCTTAATGTGGTTTAATTAGGGTGACCATATGGGCCATTTTTACTGTATTGCCTAAAATATCCAGGTTTTGGTTGTTTGCACTGTGCAGATCGATCGTTGTATGACATTATTTCACAAGCGCTATAGAGAGCATGCAGAGCAGACGGCTCCTTATGTTTTCAAATAGCTCTTGTGGTACTTTGGTAGTGATGGGTCGTTCTTGAACGATTCGTTCGTTTTGAACAAATCTTTAATGTGACTCAGGAAGAACGAGTCGTCTCGGGGAACTTTGGTGTCATACAATGATTGGTGCACAGCTTCAAGTCGAATGAACGAACAAACAAACACGTGCGCGTATTTGCATCGCTTTGATTGTTCTCGCCTTCTCACGTGCGACGCACCACAATTGGTTGATTATGTACAATACCTGCATGTTATTGGTCAAACTACTTTGGATGTTTTAGGCAATATAAAAATCCTGGTCAGGACGTGTCCTGTATAAATGGCACATATGGCCATCCTAGGCTTAATGTATTAATAAATGCTTAATGGACGAAGACGGTGATATAAAAAGACCAAGGGTCTCATTTATAAAACTCTCCGTAGATTTCATCCTAAAAGTGTACGTATGCACAAAAGCTACGCCAGAACCTGCGCAAAAATCCCTTTAAAAATCCCAGTCAGGGTAAGATTGTGCGTACGTGCATCTCCACCCCGACTCCTCCCCGAAATCACCACATATGGAGCTTACAACGCCTAGTTTTACAATGCATAACCTCATCTGCATATCATTTCCATGCATATTCCCATCCACGTGACACCATATTTAACACCATTAAAGGTACAAGACATTAAGGAAATATGAGATACGCACTATAAATGCCATTTGTGCCATACATCATTTTTATTGCTAAAAACCATCCAGTATCCGTGTTATGTTTTAGCAAAAATATATCAAAATCCATAAAAACAAAACGGTTTAAAATAGTTATCCGATAAATATTTTTATATTTCTTTTCCACTGGCCGAATAGTATTTAAATTGTTTTAAACAATTCAAATCAAATTAGATTTTTGCAGTTTTCCTGATAAGATGAACATATTTGAGCTATTTTTAGCCTATATTTATTGCAGTGTAAATAGAATTGTCTGACTCAGCACGTCACTGACGAAGTAGCCTATTTTAAAAAGAAAACATGCAAATTACCATTTTCTTCTAGTTGTATCCTTCAAATACAGTGGTATTTTCCATAATGTTGTGGAGATGCCTTCACAGGACATCAACACTTCTGTGCAGCTGCGGTTTTACAGTAAGCTATTATCATTGGTCCAATTCAAACCGGACAATAGACCGTTCGAACACTGAATCCAGCAGTGTCTGCCATAATATCGAAGTAAGTGCGCATCATTGATCATTGTTCTCACTAAAAATATTTTCTCATAACATGAGATCTGCAGTTTAGTTTAAATATGAATTATTGTGCACCTATAGCACTCCTCGCTGTCATTAAAACAGCATGCCACAGGAAAAGTGATCAAGCGCATCCACTAAATATGTCTAAATTCATCAAATGTTTGTTCAACTTGTGCGTAATGACTTTACGTAATTTCAGTGCTGATCTCCATTAATGAGAGTAGAATATTTAATGTAAATGTGTATATCGAAATGAAAACAGATTTTAAAATCGTTGTTTACTTCATTACTTTTCTCACTCCAGGAAAAAGAGTGCGTACGCATGGTCTAGAATGTCCGAACCATGCGTACATATTTACGCCAAGTTTATTTTTTATAAATCCCGATATGTACGTAGAAAATTGAGTGCGCATTTTGTGCGTGGGCAATGTTTATAAATGAGACCCCAAATCTGGTATATTAATCAAATATATTACGCAGCACAGAAATGAGCCCAGAATATGAAGAGAATGTGCAAAGTTTTTTCTGGATTCCAAACAAAAGGGCCACACATGGGGCCATAACTGGCCCAAGTCTCAGCCAAGTTAATTACCCATTACTGGCCCTGAATTGGGCCAGATCAAAATGTAACATTGTAACCAAAACACAACCTTAAGTAAACCATATCAACACCAATCTTTAACCAGAAAGCCCAAAACTGAGCCACACCTGAGCCTGATCCACAGGTGAACTAAACCTGGCAGCCAAAATATGGGCCACAAATGGGCCATAAAAGGGCCATCAAAATTCTCTCTCTCTATTTTTAGCAATTTTCAAGTGTTCATGTCCCTGAATAATATCTGCATGCACCGAAGTCTGAAGAGTACACATAATATCTAGTAGACAGAAATCCTTGTGAGTGAGAAGTCCAGTGTGGAGGCTGGATCTGGAACTGACTTCTGTCCAGACGAACTGCCCTGAAATACAATTCAAACAAACAATGAAGTGTGAGGCTCTTAAATTCACAATGATCATTTTGGTCTCTGTGGTGAAGTGTGCAGAAAATTCTGCCGGACTGAAATGTAGTCTTTGGTGAACAGTCTTCAAGAGTGCAAATCAGATTTTAAGTTTTAAGTACCTTTCAGGCTCGCATGAGGTTTCCACATGCAACAAAGTCTACTTGAACAAACACTTCACTAGAGTTTAGAAAATAATATATATACAGAACGTTACAGTTTGAAGTGAGGTACGTTCACAGTACTCTGGTTCTGTCTTAACGTTATTAATTTTAATTTCAAAGATCTTTTTTTATTATCATCCGTCTTTTTTCGAATTATGATGGACCCCTCTGTAGGTTGTTGTGTATGAAGTGTCCTCAGTGCAGAGTTAAACAAGATGGCCTTTTAGGACATACAGGAAATATTTGATATTTATTTGAAATATTTTTTGAATATTTGATCAACTTTTGAATGTTTGAGGTTTTGAGGTTTCATTGTCATTAAGATCACACTATAGAAACCGCCTAAAATTAGAAATTTACTAAAAACAAGCCTATGGCAATATGGCAAGTAGGGGGGGCACCTGGGGTGGCCAGCCAAATTTCAGGGGGGGCCGGTGCCACCACGTAGACACGCCCCTGATTCCACTTACTGTAATAGGAAATGTTTCTCAATGTAACTTTATAGCTATAGGCGTGTCCTAAATGAAAATGAGCAACCAAATCTCTTTACACGCACTTCCAATGTGTTGTTGTTAGCATTTGCGCTCACTTTCTTGTGTAGCATATGTTTCTGCTAAGGCTTCAGGCTGTTGATCAGGATGAGACTAACAGATTCCAAACATTTACTATTGTACTATTCCAAACATGTCTAGCTATTTTATCCTTGCAAAAATGTGATTTTTTTTCTCCCCCTGAATTGTAGTGCCTTACTTCGTCTGTCTAATTAGCTGAAGAAAGAACTCGGATTAACTTCTCTGATGCTGAGGATTACTTGTGTTTCAAGAGCAAAATTTTAAGCGCAATATTCTGTTTTAGATGGTTTATTCACTCGTGAAGATCAGAACACTCCATTAGATCTGCCTTTCCATTTCATTAGCCTGTGTGAGATTCGAGCGCGAACTTTCGATAAGACTATAACATGGATTTAGGCCGTGCCATTCTTGAATACAGCCATGTGGAGAGGCAGTGTGCATCTCTGACTCATTTGCGTTTTTATCTCCTCTCCCACTTCCCCCGATTTCTAAAAATAACCCCACAAACCTGCTTATTATTGTTTCGATGTCACGCGCAGTACTGACATGGTGATTGGAGAGGCAAAGCACAAGAGCGTCTGCTCCATTATTAAAACAGTTATGTAAAAACGAGTGCTTTCGAGGGTGAAGTGTGTTGGGGTGACTGTTACTGTCTTATATAAAATGTCCAAAGCATCATAGAGAGGCCAAACCTGTGCGAGACTGAGATAGAGGGGTTGAAGGGAAATACGAGAGAGATTGAAAATGCTGCAGTGCTGGGAAACAGACACAAAATCTATTACAATCCAATCGAGATTGGTTCTGCTGAGTTCTGACCGCACCATGGCCAGAGTCTCTGTTTTGAAAGTAAAGCTGAATTGTATATCTTCGTGCGTTTCCATGTTTAACTCATTTTCTGCCAGAACCAGTAGCATATCATTTCAGTTATCATTCTCATTTAATTTAAATCAACCATCATGCATTTTACTTTGCAGTATTTATTAGTGGTGTTTGCTAAGGCAAGCATCACTTCTGCTATTGCTCAAACATAGTGTTGGGATTTAAACAAGCCTCTTAACATAAGAATGAAACTTTGATGTGTTCAGGGGCTTAGCTGCTAGATAGTTTGTTACTAAGTCTGTACTTAATTCGGTTGCACCATTTGTTCTTATGTATGTGTGTTGCTTGAAGGTAGAACTTACTAGAGGATCATAAGCCCTCCTTAAAGTAAGTGATTGCAATAAGCAGCCTAACAATAAGTTATTGAAAAGCCATGAATTTAATGTTGGTTGATTAAGGTTTATGATTCTGTTTATGATTTTTGTATTTATGTACGTAGAAAATTGAGTGCGCATTTTGTGCGTGGGCAATGTTTATAAATGAGACCCCAAATCTGGTATATTAATCAAATATATTACGCAGCACAGAAATGAGCCCAGAATATGAAGAGAATGTGCAAAGTTTTTTCTGGATTCCAAACAAAAGGGCCACACATGGGGCCATAACTGGCCCAAGTCTCAGCCAAGTTAATTACCCATTACTGGCCCTGAATTGGGCCAGATCAAAATGTAACATTGTAACCAAAACACAACCTTAAGTAAACCATATCAACACCAATCTTTAACCAGAAAGCCCAAAACTGAGCCACACCTGAGCCTGATCCACAGGTGAACTAAACCTGGCAGCCAAAATATGGGCCACAAATGGGCCATAAAAGGGCCATGGCAGATCCATATCTCAGCCACCTGTATGACCATTGCTGGCCCTATTCTGGTCCTATACGCTGGACCAGATGGGTTCCACATGTCAGCCTCAACAAAACCATAACCAAGCCACTTGATACACAACCCTCCCAGATGAATAGTCACAACAACGTCAGTATTCTGAACAAATATTTAATCATGTTTAATCAGAAAACCAAGTTGAATGAATCTCACACCTAACATGCTTATTTGTTTTTCTTGGTCAGTGTGTTCACCCTGTTGGAGTATGGCAGTGTGAATTGGCTTTTAGGTGTTTTGGGGGGAAAAAATAAAAATTATTATAT
>NW_015506197.1:57823-68533 GCF_001515645.1 Sinocyclocheilus grahami
TTCAAGTGTTCATGTCCCTGAATAATATCTGCATGCACCGAAGTCTGAAGAGTACACATAATATCTAGTAGACAGAAATCCTTGTGAGTGAGAAGTCCAGTGTGGAGGCTGGATCTGGAACTGACTTCTGTCCAGACGAACTGCCCTGAAATACAATTCAAACAAACAATGAAGTGTGAGGCTCTTAAATTCACAATGATCATTTTGGTCTCTGTGGTGAAGTGTGCAGAAAATTCTGCCGGACTGAAATGTAGTCTTTGGTGAACAGTCTTCAAGAGTGCAAATCAGATTTTAAGTTTTAAGTACCTTTCAGGCTCGCATGAGGTTTCCACATGCAACAAAGTCTACTTGAACAAACACTTCACTAGAGTTTAGAAAATAATATATATACAGAACGTTACAGTTTGAAGTGAGGTACGTTCACAGTACTCTGGTTCTGTCTTAACGTTATTAATTTTAATTTCAAAGATCTTTTTTTATTATCATGGGTTCCACATGTCAGCCTCAACAAAACCATAACCAAGCCACTTGATACACAACCCTCCCAGATGAATAGTCACAACAACGTCAGTATTCTGAACAAATATTTAATCATGTTTAATCAGAAAACCAAGTTGAATGAATCTCACACCTAACATGCTTATTTGTTTTTCTTGGTCAGTGTGTTCACCCTGTTGGAGTATGGCAGTGTGAATTGGCTTTTAGGTGCTTTGGAAAACAAAACAAAAAACAGTAAAAAAAAATAAATTCTGTGGTGAAGTGTGCAGAAAATTCTGCCGGACTGAAATGTAGTCTTTGGTGAACAGTCTTCAAGAGTGCAAATCAGATTTTAAGTTTTAAGTACCTTTCAGGCTCGCATGAGGTTTCCACATGCAACAAAGTCTACTTGAACAAACACTTCACTAGAGTTTAGAAAATAATATATATACAGAACGTTACAGTTTGAAGTGAGGTACGTTCACAGTACTCTGGTTCTGTCTTAACGTTATTAATTTTAATTTCAAAGATCTTTTTTTATTATCATCCGTCTTTTTTCGAATTATGATGGACCCCTCTGTAGGTTGTTGTGTATGAAGTGTCCTCAGTGCAGAGTTAAACAAGATGGCCTTTTAGGACATACAGGAAATATTTGATATTTATTTGAAATATTTTTTGAATATTTGATCAACTTTTGAATGTTTGAGGTTTGTCATCTACATTGTCATTAAGATCACACTATAGAAACCGCCTAAAATTAGAAATTTACTAAAAACAAGCCTATGGCAAGACATTTGGTAGGGGGGGCACCTGGGGTGGCCAGCCAAATTTCAGGGGGGGCCGGTGCCACCACGTAGACACGCCCCTGATTCCACTTACTGTAATAGGAAATGTTTCTCAATGTAACTTTATAGCTATAGGCGTGTCCTAAATGAAAATGAGCAACCGAATCTCTTTACACGCACTTCCAATGTGTTGTTGTTAGCATTTGCGCTCACTTTCTTGTGTAGCATATGTTTCTGCTAAGGCTTCAGGCTGTTGATCAGGATGAGACTAACAGATTCCAAACATTTACTATTGTACTATTCCAAACATGTCTAGCTATTTTATCCTTGCAAAAATGTGATTTTTTTTCTCCCCCTGAATTGTAGTGCCTTACTTCGTCTGTCTAATTAGCTGAAGAAAGAACTCGGATTAACTTCTCTGATGCTGAGGATTACTTGTGTTTCAAGAGCAAAATTTTAAGCGCAATATTCTGTTTTAGATGGTTTATTCACTCGTGAAGATCAGAACACTCCATTAGATCTGCCTTTCCATTTCATTAGCCTGTGTGAGATTCGAGCGCGAACTTTTGATAAGACTATAACATGGATTTAGGCCGTGCCATGTGGAGAGACAGTGTGCATCTCTGACTCATTTGCGTTTTTATCTCCTCTCCCACTTCCCCCGATTTCTAAAAATAACCCCACAAACCTGCTTATTATTGTTTCGATGTCACGCGCAGTACTGACATGGTGATTGGAGAGGCAAAGCACAAGAGCGTCTGCTCCATTATTAAAACAGTTATGTAAAAACGAGTGCTTTCGAGGGTGAAGTGTGTTGGGGTGACTGTTACTGTCTTATATAAAATGTCCAAAGCATCAGGTTTCCACATGCAACAAAGTCTACTTGAACAAACACTTCACTAGAGTTTAGAAAATAATATATATACAGAACGTTACAGTTTGAAGTGAGGTACGTTCACAGTACTCTGGTTCTGTCTTAACGTTATTAATTTTAATTTCAAAGATCTTTTTTTATTATCATCCGTCTTTTTTCGAATTATGATGGACCCCTCTGTAGGTTGTTGTGTATGAAGTGTCCTCAGTGCAGAGTTAAACAAGATGGCCTTTTAGGACATACAGGAAATATTTGATATTTATTTGAAATATTTTTTGAATATTTGATCAACTTTTGAATGTTTGAGGTTTGTCATCTACATTGTCATTAAGATCACACTATAGAAACCGCCTAAAATTAGAAATTTACTAAAAACAAGCCTATGGCAAGACATTTGGTAGGGGGGGCACCTGGGGTGGCCAGCCAAATTTCAGGGGGGGCCGGTGCCACCACGTAGACACGCCCCTGATTCCACTTACTGTAATAGGAAATGTTTCTCAATGTAACTTTATAGCTATAGGCGTGTCCTAAATGAAAATGAGCAACCAAATCTCTTTACACGCACTTCCAATGTGTTGTTGTTAGCATTTGCGCTCACTTTCTTGTGTAGCATATGTTTCTGCTAAGGCTTCAGGCTGTTGATCAGGATGAGACTAACAGATTCCAAACATTTACTATTGTACTATTCCAAACATGTCTAGCTATTTTATCCTTGCAAAAATGTGATTTTTTTTCTCCCCCTGAATTGTAGTGCCTTACTTCGTCTGTCTAATTAGCTGAAGAAAGAACTCGGATTAACTTCTCTGATGCTGAGGATTACTTGTGTTTCAAGAGCAAAATTTTAAGCGCAATATTCTGTTTTAGATGGTTTATTCACTCGTGAAGATCAGAACACTCCATTAGATCTGCCTTTCCATTTCATTAGCCTGTGTGAGATTCGAGCGCGAACTTTCGATAAGACTATAACATGGATTTAGGCCGTGCCATTCTTGAATACAGCCATGTGGAGAGGCAGTGTGCATCTCTGACTCATTTGCGTTTTTATCTCCTCTCCCACTTCCCCCGATTTCTAAAAATAACCCCACAAACCTGCTTATTATTGTTTCGATGTCACGCGCAGTACTGACATGGTGATTGGAGAGGCAAAGCACAAGAGCGTCTGCTCCATTATTAAAACAGTTATGTAAAAACGAGTGCTTTCGAGGGTGAAGTGTGTTGGGGTGACTGTTACTGTCTTATATAAAATGTCCAAAGCATCATAGAGAGGCCAAACCTGTGCGAGACTGAGATAGAGGGGTTGAAGGGAAATACGAGAGAGATTGAAAATGCTGCAGTGCTGGGAAACAGACACAAAATCTATTACAATCCAATCGAGATTGGTTCTGCTGAGTTCTGACCGCACCATGGCCAGAGTCTCTGTTTTGAAAGTAAAGCTGAATTGTATATCTTCGTGCGTTTCCATGTTTAACTCATTTTCTGCCAGAACCAGTAGCATATCATTTCAGTTATCATTCTCATTTAATTTAAATCAACCATCATGCATTTTACTTTGCAGTATTTATTAGTGGTGTTTGCTAAGGCAAGCATCACTTCTGCTATTGCTCAAACATAGTGTTGGGATTTAAACAAGCCTCTTAACATAAGAATGAAACTTTGATGTGTTCAGGGGCTTAGCTGCTAGATAGTTTGTTACTAAGTCTGTACTTAATTCGGTTGCACCATTTGTTCTTATGTATGTGTGTTGCTTGAAGGTAGAACTTACTAGAGGATCATAAGCCCTCCTTAAAGTAAGTGATTGCAATAAGCAGCCTAACAATAAGTTATTGAAAAGCCATGAATTTAATGTTGGTTGATTAAGGTTTATGATTCTGTTTATGATTTTTGTATTTGTTTGTTTACTTAACTCACATAACTGTTAATGGTAAAATGTAATTTCCGTTTAAATAAATAAACAAGAAAATAGTTGTTTGATCATGAAACTTAAATAATTTGTACATACAATATGATATTTACCATTATTGTTCCAATAAGTGGTCTAAAAATGTGTAAAGTTGTTTAAATAAATCCATTAATTTCTTGTTAAAATTGATTGATTGATTGACTAATTTAGCATAATGTAACTGTAAAATTAATTATCCATTTAAACACATAAATAAGCATGAAATAATTTTTTTCTTCATGAATTTTTTTGGTAAAAAAAAAATGTTAAATTAGATTTGCATTTAAATACACAAACAATCATGGAAATAAAATAACTTGCATTTTTTAATCATTCTATGTAAAATTAATAAGGGGCAACCAATAAATGTGGCTACAAAGAACTGTAAAAAAATAAAAAATAAAAAAATAAAAAAATATATATATATAAACCTGGCATGCACTAGTGATTGTGCGATGACAATAGTAATGTAGTTCCCATTTATAATACAACTACGCTAAGTTTTAGTCAGATATTGTCTGGAACAGTAAGCTATCACCTACAGTAGCAATGCCAAGATTGCTACACTAAAGCAACCCTAATGTCATACTGGTGATTTTTGCATCAGTAAATGCTGCTCATTTTTTATACAAATCTAGTTCAGTTTTATTGATTGACTATTTGATTGATTGATTGATTGATTGATTGACTAGGCCAGACAAACTACAACATGCTCTGTCTCCAGTTGCACTGACTGATTATCTTTGGCTGGATGAGAAGCATTTAGAGCAGTTAAGTGTTAAGCATGGTATTTTACACTGTACGTCATATTGCAGCTTTGTATATAGTCAAGCCTTTCTTGCTTGCATTACACTCTTTTCTGTGCTTGTGGCCTTTAGCTCACCTCTGAAGGTTTCAGTTAATGTTGTGGTTATTTAGTGAAGGCTTTTCTACACTTTTTTAAAAGTGTTGTGTGAGCTGAGATCCATTAGTGCATCTGTTGACAGAAGAAAATACATGAAATCTAGCTATTCCCGATTCTGAATTCCCATCCTTCCTTAGAGGTGGTCTGAGGTGAGATGGTGTATCGTGTGACTTATGGTGAGTGTCGGTGAGAGTGCATTCACTGCAACAACTTTAAGACAGCAGAGAGAACCTGGCTAGCCCAAAGCATTGGGGGCAGTGACTCATGTTGAGTGGGGTTTAAATTTAGACTTCATCTGTTCTCTATCGGGCGTTATTCTGTTTCTCTCTCTCACCCTTCTTTCTCATTTATTATATAACCTAATTTGGCAGTGAGGACCAAAATAAAGTGCACTCTAAGGCCTAATTGCCATGGACTGCTTCTTCAGCAGTTCCCCTTCTCAGCCGACTGGACAGATGATGGTGGGGGCAGGTGGAGAGATGATTAAAGTAATATTCCAGGTTCGGTACAAATTAAGCTCAAACATCAGCATTTGTGTCATAATATTGATTACCACAAAAAATAAAAATAAAAATGATGTCCCTCGTGTTGAAATAGAAGTTACGGTGAGGTGGGGTTATTATAAAAACACCACATATATATACAGTGGGTACGGAAAGTATTCAGACCCCTTTAAATTTTTTACTCTTTGTTATATTGCACATGAACTGAAATCAAATATTAATAAAAAAAAACTAAACCTAATTGCATTTAATTGTCAAAGAAACAATTGTAAAATATATTAAAACAACTAAATAAAAATGAATAATGAATAAAAACGATATATATATTTAGTTTTTATTCATTTTTATTTCGTTTTTTTTAAATACATTTTACAAATGTTTCTTTGGCAATTAAATTAAATTAAGTTTAGTTTTTTTATTAAAAATTTATTTTTTATTTTTTTAATAAAAATAATTTGGGCTGTAAAGTTGTTTAAATCCTTCATTATGCCCTAGGTTGTCATTGTAATAAAGTTATTAATTTTGATAAAACTCACTAAAATCATGTTGCCATGCATATTGTTTACATATGTTGGCTATAGATTTCAAACTGAGTATTTTACCAATTGCAAAACGGTTTTAATTGTTTACAAAATTTTCCTTGACATGAAATAAGGTTTTAATTAAATATAAATATTAAAAGAAAAATTAAAATTAGAAATAATGCCTCAACTAGCTGAACTAAAATAATTAATAAATAATATTATTTTACTAACTGAAGTAATATAAGTTTAAATTTAAATAAATAACTAAAATTACTAAAACTGAACTAAAAATAAATTAAAGCGAAATAGAAATATAAAAAAAAAGAAAAAAGGACATAACAAATGTAATATAACTTAAACTAAAATTAAAATGAAAACTAAAAATACAAAAATAAAATCTAATTCAAAATATTAATAAATACAATAATAGCATATGAATAATACTTAAAGGGTTAGTTCACCCAAAAATGAAAATTAACCCATGAATTACTCACCCTCAAGGCATCCTAGGTGTATATGACGTTCTTCTTCCAGACGAATCCAGTCTGGGTTATATTAAATATTGCCTTTGATCTTCCAAGCTGTTTAATGGCCGTCAGCGGGTGTTGGAGTGCATCAATCCAAAAGAAGTGAAATAAAGCGCATCCATCCATAATAAAAAGTGCCTCGCACGGCTGCGGGGGTGAACTAAGGCCTCCTCTAGCGAATTGATGCAGTTTTGTAAAAATAATATCCATATTCAAAATGCAATAATCACTTTAATCTAGCTTGCGCTCACTGTTGTACACGGAAGCAGCTCTGGGCGGATGACGTTGGATGTCGGCGTTGCGCATGCGCATGCGCCGCTCAGAAGTGACAAACGTGGAAGCGCAGGGGAGAGATCAACACAAAACAACGGTCACGAATTAGAAGTACAAAACGAGCATTTGTAAAGAAGAATGTTGGAGGATTTCGATATAAGCCAAGAGGAGACTGGTTTTCCTTTGCTAAAGTAAGGAAACTTTGCTTCCTTTGCTCCTGTAAACAAACGTTGGTTTACGTCATCTTACGTCATCCTCCCGAAGCTGCTTCTGTGTACAACTGTTGGTGCAACTAGATTAAAGTGATTATTACGTTTTGAATAAGGATATTTTTCTTACAAAAATGCATTGATTCGCTACAGGATGCCTTTGTTCACCCCCGGAGCCGTGTGAGGCACTTTTTATTATGGATGGATTCACTTTATTTCACTTCTTTTGGACTGATGAACTGCAACACCCGCTGACTGCCATTAAACAGCTTGGAAGATCAAAGACCATTTTTAATATAACTCCGATTGGATTCATCTAAAAGAAGGAAGTCATTAACGACTAGGATGGCTTGAGGGTGAGTAAATAATGGGCTAATTTCCATTTTTTGATGAACTAACCCTTTAAGACTTAATAACATTATTTACAAATTTCCCCCATTGATTTCCATTGTAAGTGTACGAAAAAAAGGTACAGTACAAGTGGTCGATTGAGCTTAACTTGTACTGAAGCCAGAATATTCCTTGAAAAGGAGCGTGAGGGGAAGATAAAGGAGGGATTAACAGAGGTGTGAAAATGTGATTTTGCCAACTTCCATTGTTATGGGCTGAATGCCTGCACCCGCTCTGGCTCTGCCGAGGAGATTTGCGGCCAGTGGACGTGTTTCTATTTGAGGAAATAATCAAGGCCGCCCGCTCTGTGCTCCTCATGGTGTAGCACCACACAGCCTCTGCCGAACGAGAAAAATGAGGCCATGTTACATATCGAGTCCCCTCGGCTCCGGCGGCTACGTGTACGGGGACCTGAGTGTTGACACGCAGTCGCCACGATCGCCTTCAGAAAGCAAAGGACCCAACACCATCATCAGGTGAGAGTTTGCGAGAGGATGCACCAAAGCAGCACTGGTGTCACCTTAATTATTCTCCCTCTGTAAACTTAAGCTCAGAACTTGCTTGATTACTACAGGGAAAGTTCCTCCGTGCTGGGTAGGGCAGCAATGCTTATTTTTAGCATATTACTTTTTCCGCTACTCTCCAGAACCTCCCCGATGAGATCTTTGCTGTAAAAGAATTTGACATTTTTGCTCATTAAAAGTGGCGGCGAGTAAAGACGCCAAGCTAGTTAAGCCCACTGGTGTCGCTCAATGGACTTTCCATTTGTTTTGGGGAGTTTCTTCAACTCTGGCTAGTTTTGGTCCTGTGAACTTGTAGAACATAAATTTAAAAAACACACTTTTAACCATTTTATTGAGTTGTCTGCTGTTTGTGAAAAGTCTCTTATGCTCAACAGTAATATTGTTACATGAATAAATATTATTACAACTTAAAATAACTGTTTTCCAGTTTTCAGTGTCACATGATCCTTCAGAAATTATTTTAATTGTTTGTCGCTCAAGAAACACTTCTCATTATTTTCAATGTTTTTCCAGGATTCCTTGATGACTAGAAAGTTAATTAAAAAAATATAAAAATCTCACATTTTTCTGAATGTATGTACCTAAAGTCAAATTATGTATTATATTGCAGATAAGATTTTTGTTGCAGATAATATTTTTGGAAGGTTTTTTTCCCTCATAGCTAGTTTTTTATTTACCCTAAACACAATCCAATAATAACATTAATAATAATAATATTTTCACACTTTTTTGCATCAAGTATTGCAAAATTACAGAAGATTTTTTTATGTACAAAATTATTGTTCACAAGTGAAATTTACCTATAGGACTTTCCTTAGTTTTACAACCGAGGGACAGTCGTGTTAATTTATATTTGTATACTTATTTTTATTTATCATTTTTAAATATTGAATTGTTTTGTACAGTACATTTCACTCTTTATTCAGATGCTTATAGTTTTCATTTTATTTTAATAGCAGAATATAATTTTAATAATTAATAAATATGTTTTTGTGAGCAGTATCATATTTTGAGATTACAACACACAAAAATAAATAAATAAATAAAAAGCTGAACCTGAAAGACATAACAAATAAAAATGATAAAGACATGATCTTCATATAACAAAAAAGGGAAGAAATGAATCATAATAAAATGTAAAGAATTCAGTCAACTTTTGAGCCATAAAAGTCCTCATTGCTGAAAAAAACACTCTTTTACCAGACTAATTTTAGCTGTATGCAAACATAACTAGCAGTAGCTATTGCGACTAACCAGGAAAGGTACTAGGATTTGTTCTGTGAGACCGAGCCACGCGGGATGCAACATGAACTAGGTTTTTCCATAATAATGCAAAGTGTACTATTGGGCCCTTAATGAGCCATCCCACGGAGCGCACGTTCCTGATGGGACTGCGGATTGATTATGGAGCACCAGGGCTTTCACTGCTGCTATAATTGAGTTTGAAATGAGAAGGAGGACACCTATTGAGGAGGCTTTGAGAAGGCGCAACTATTTAGGATGAGAGACATCGAGCAACAGTTCCGTCCTCGAGATCAAGACGGCTGAGAGCGGGAGCGAATAATCCCGGGAGACTTCACAGTCTCCAGTGTAATTCCAGCAAGGCTCTCTCCACATCACTCTTCACTTTCCATTTCTAGATGAAAAATAAATAACCTCTTCAGACAGGCCTCTTCTCGCACTGAAAGCCACCGCAAAAAGACCTGCTCTCTTTCACTAGGCGTCCACCACCTTACTTCTCTGAACACCACTATCACTCTCCATCTGTATCAGCTCTGCTCTCGCTCTCATCTGGAGTCGCTCGCACGCAGCCCATCTTTCTTTTTCAGACACATGCTGGAAGTCAGGATTGGGAATGCTGGTTTTGTAATGTATTCCAGCACAGGCTGTAAAATGTAGTTTGTAGTGAGTTCAGCGCTGTTTGTTTTGCTCCGCTTGTGTGTTTGTGGTGGTTCAGACCAGAGTATGTGAGCAGTAGAGTCTGATTGAAGACACAAAAGATTCTTGGGTTTCTTTTGGAACTATGTTTAGTGGTGGAGAAGAAATATATGAAAAAAAAAATTGTCGATTTTAGTTGACCATGAATCAAAAATCTATCAAGTAAACTTTGTCAGCCAATCAGCATATTAGAATGATTTCTGGAGGATCATGTGACACTGAAGACTGGAGTAATAATACTGAAAATTCAGGTTTGCGTCACAGGAATAAATTATGCTGCCTTTGTGAGCATAAGAGAGAAAAAAAATTTGTGTCCCAAACTATTGTATAAAATTAGAATCTTCTGAAGCAGACAGCAGTTCATTTGTTGGCAAAACACATTGTATTATTAATTTATACTTTTTTAGTCATAGTTTTTGTCTTTTGACAATTTTTCTTCAAATTTTGTCAATATTACATAAGGTCGTGTTAATTAATTTGTACATTTTATATTAATTATGACTAAAATTGTATTTGCTTTTATTTAATGAAAATAATTATTTTCTTCGATTTTTTTTTTTCATAATATTTTTGTCAACAGTATGTTTTAATTAAAACCCTTAAATTATTTTCATGATGCTCATTCTTGTCTAATCTCTAATGTTGTTTTGGACCCCATTTACTTCCATTGTATGTAAAAAATATATAAAATACATTTTATTTTTATTTATTTTTTTTATGTTTTCTTTTGGGCTCCACTTAAGGTTAACTTTATAGCTAGCATTGTATTTATCCTAAATATACACAATCAAGTTGTTATATATATATATATATATATATATATATATATATATATATATATAT
>NW_015506197.1:68766-85800 GCF_001515645.1 Sinocyclocheilus grahami
TATATATATATATAAATATATTAAAAATAGTATGAAATATTTTCACACTTTTCATTTATTGCAGAATTACAGATTGATTGGAGATGTACAAAATATTCATTTCACAAAGATATTTACCTTTATATAAGGTTTGTGTGTGTGTGTGTGTGTGTGTAGTCTGTGTACAGTAAAGGTTTGTACAGTATATTTAACTCACAAAAGAAAAAAAAACATCATCTGATATAGAACTACATAAAGATGATTAAATGAGAATAGTTGTAATTTTTGGGTAAACTATCCCTTTAAGAATACACATCCTCATATTTCATATTTTACTGTTACATGTATCTCATTTCTCCTCAACTCGGCTGGAGGTGCTCTTTGATACTGGAAAATAAACGGCCTGAGCAAATATTTATAACCTGCCTGATGGCCTAACTTCCCTGCCGTGGCTTGTTCCCCAGTTTAGGGTTTCTTAAGGTGCACCTGCATTGCTTCTTTCTGCAGTCATTCATTACAGAAGGTACAGAGCAAGGGCTGCTTGACTGATCTATGAGCCAAGAGCAGAGGCTCTTACGCAAATAGATTCAGCCTATGGCCATATGTCAGACTCATATGTTAACTCTCCGGCAAACGCAGAAGAACCCAGCAAATTTAGCTTGAATAGACTGACCCTCTCATTTTGTTTCCATCAGGAACCATAACAGAATTGCTGCATCTTCCCGCTGCTCTTTTATCGCCCAAAGTGCGGCCCGCGGCTTGTTTGTGAACTCATGCACAGATGATAGTGGACTTGGACTATGTTTACAGACAGAGGGGATGGTGTCTGTGTTGTCATGGTATCAGTGTTGTCCTGAAGCTTTACTGCTCTGATGGCTTTGTGATTGGACGATGTGGAAGCTCTCGCTGTGGGAGAATGCTGGAAGCTTAGCTTGACTGACTCTGAAATCTTCCGTAGGAAAGTGGCCATGACTGCTGAGGCAGAACGGAAGTGTCAGTTTGTCTAGTTTATAGTCATTGTTAAAGTGAACAAGTGTAAATAATACATTTAAGTCACATTACTGTATTTTTTTTTTTTTTTAAATATGATAATTGCACAGTCAACACAACGCGATAGTTAAGTTAAATTGATAATAGGTAAACTGGCAGGATTTTCATATTTTTCATACTTTTTTATTTAGTGTTTATCTATATTTTATTTTCAGTTCAGTTTAGTCTCCATTTTGCATATCATTTAGTCTACGCAAAATTGCGTATCATTTGCAGGTAATTTAGTCTCCAAGTATGTATTTATTGTTTTCTAGTTTTAGATTTAAATTAGATAGACATTCAATTAGATTCCTATTTATTTATTTGCTTGTTTGTTACTTTATTTTTTACTTTAGTTATTTATTTATTTTCTCTTTCTTTTTCTTTCTTTCTTTCTTTCTTTCTTTCTTTCTTTCTCTCTCTCTCTCTTTCCTTCCTTCCTTCCTTCCTTCCTTCCTTCCTTCTTATCTTTATTTTTCTAGTTTTACATTTAGTTTCCATTCCATTAGATTCCTATTTAGTTAGTTGGTTTTCCTTCAGTTAGACTTATTTACTTTTTTATTTGTTTCTGTTTATTTAGTTTTCTACTTTAGTTTCAATTCAATTAGATATATTTTTTAATTTATATTTATTTAGTTAGTTAGTTAATTTCCTTTTATTTATTTATTTATTTATTTATTTATTCTAGTGTCAGATTCTTTCGTTTTTATGTCTTTTTTTAACAGTCTCCCATTTTTATGTTTAATGAAGGCATGTTTTAAAGGTTTCAAGTTTTATAATATACCATGTACATTTTTATTTTCATGTCATGAAAATAGTTGTATAAAATAATAGTTATATATATATATTTTTTAAATAGTGTTTTAGTTTGGGGTTTTTTCCCCCCAGTTGTGTTATTTTTATGTTTTTGTTAACATACTCAATAGCAATCAATATCACTGAGCTATCCTTTCAAGAACAGGTTCAGCTGGTCCTAGATCAGAGGAAAAGAGGGCATTTTGTCCTGAATAATGGTCCTGACAGACTGCTTTTCTTCCCAGGGAGTGCAGTCATGGCCACTGAAGTGTGCTGTGTTCACCCCCTCATTGTCTGGCACTTTTCCCTTCTTCATTCTAGAGGAAACAGAATAAAGAAGGGAGGTGAGTGATTTATAGCGCTCTCTGATGTCATCAAATTTTTGGGGGGGATGTATTTACCTTTTTTTTCTCCGGATGGTAGTAGCACAATTCCCCCACCCTCTCTCGTCATAATTATTGTCATTTTCATCAGCATTACCACAAGAGATGATGATTATCTTCATCTGTGTTACAAATAAGCCGGATGATGTGAGTTACTGCTATCAGTCACGCTGTAGAGGATCTGACAAGTTCGTTTAAGGCGTATGAGCAATTGTTCCAGCTTTGCTGATGCTAAATGCTACTCTCACTGGTGCATCGCACATCGCCAGCTCATCTGACTCTTCTTTGGATAAATGGCGTTGTCTCTTGCTGATTCCTAAATTTGCTTAAAGTGATAGTTCACCCAGAAATGAAGGGTCTATCATCATTGATTTACCCTCATGTCTTTCCTCCGTCTCATACTGCCGTTATCCATACAATGAAAGTGAATGGTGACTAGGAACTGACCAATAAAGTTCCATCATAACAGTAATCCATAGGGTTTGTGTGTATTGCTCATACGATAGCTTTTGTATGAGGACCTTGCTGAAATCTAGGCCGATAATCACTGAAAATCTGCCCCTATTCTATAGTGGTTGATTCTTATTTTAGACTATTTGAATATGCGCATAAAAATATGCATGTGTAAAATATTCATAATTTGGTGCATTATAAGTGGTTAGGGCACATGAATCAATTATATTTGGTATCACATCAAATCTGATGTGGCACGTTTTGACACATCATATTTGCAGATATGCAAATTTCAGTGAGATTTGATCAGTGCTTTTTTACTCACACAAGTTATTATATAAAATAATTGAAATTTAGCACATGAGCAGTATTAGATTTATAACATTATAGTATTTAATATTAATTTAAAAAAGCTTTTGATTACTTTTTTAAATTTTCAGTTTTCTTTTTTTTCTTTTTAGTTTTAGTTTTGTAATTATTTATTTATTTGTTTGTTTGTTTGCTGTTTAGCTTTTATTCTATTTTAGATTTTTGGTTTTAGTCATTTGTGACCCTGGACCACAAAACCAGTCATTAGGGTCAATTATTTACAAAAAATTAGATTTATACATAATAGCTGAATAAATAAGCTTTCCATTGATGTATGGTTTGTTAGGACAATATACAACTATTTGAAAATCTGGAATCTGAGGGTGCAAATAAAAATACTGAGAAAATCGCCTTTAAAGTTGTCCAAATGAAGTTCTTAGCAATGCATATTACTAATCAAAAATTAAGTTTTGATATATTTACTATAGGAAATTTACAAAATATTTTCATGGAACATGATCTTTACTTAATATCCTAATGATTTTTGGCATAAACAAATTTGATAGTTTTGACCCATACAATGTATTTATTTTTTTATTAATTTTTTTGGCTATTGTTAAAAATATGCCCAAGTGACTTAAGACTGGTTTTGTGGTCCAGGGTCACATTTTAGTACTTCAACGTATATCTAATATTTATATTTATTTTTCAGCTTTCTTTAAATTAATTAATTTTAGTTTAATTTTAGTTAACAATAACAAAACTGTGTATGAGTCATATGCTACTTTTATGAAAATGTTTCCACAGAAGATAGAAAGTCATACAGGTTTAAAGACGACATGAGAATGAGTAAACGATGACAGAGTTTTCATTTTTGGCCGAACTATACCTTTACATCCTCAATTTCCAATACTGAAAGCATCTAAATTGGTTTCAAATCAGAATGTAAGAGCAACACCTACTAAAACGCTTGCAATGATCTACCATCAAGCTGGCGTTGCATTTATGTAAGATTTGCAAGCGCAAACCTTTATCTGACACTTAACACATTTGATTCAGCCAAACCGCATTGCTCGTGTTACATTGTAGTGTGTAGATTTTGCTTCTTGGCACAACAGCAGCACATCTCGACTTAACTCAGCCATCAACTCTACAGATACCTGTATAAGCGCTCTGCTTTTAGCTGATATCCCAAATCCTCTTAAGAAAATCGAGTTGCACCGTCAGGTTTGCACATACACAGAATTCTCTCTTATTCGGAGGTGCCAACTTTCTGATTTTGTGCAATACCTTGATTGAGCATGTGGAGGGACTCACTTCAGTGTTTGTTGTTCTGTGTCAGGTGTGCGGTTACAGAAGCTTACATGCTGTAGGAGCCGCTAATCTCTCGGACTACGGCATTGATCAGCTCCCACCGCAGTGGGAAGTCTGGATCCAGAGACGTTTTGCTAGTAGATCAAGGACAGGTCTTAGAGGTAGAGTAAACACAAACATGGTTACGCTTTAAAGGAATAGTTCACCCAAAATGTTTTATTTGTTGAACATTTCTGCACCCTCAGGCCACCCAAGCTTGTTTCTTCATAGAACAGATTTGGGGAAATTTGGCTTTACATAACTTGCGCACATGGATCCTCTGCAGTGAATGGGTGCCGTCAGAATGAGAGTTCAAACAGCTGATAAAAACATAATCCACACCACTCCAGTCCATCAATTAACGTTTTGTGAAGTTGAAAGCTGCGTGTTTGTAAGAAACAAATTCATCATTATGATGTTTTAACGTTAAACTGTCTCTGATCCATAATAACTCTTCCTCCAGTGCAAATGTCCATCCCCTGTTGTCCTCTCACATCATAATTCACTCACATATTTGTTTAGAACTGTTTTGGACTGTTTTCACTTGTAAACAATGCTTGGTCTGTGCACATTTCTCTTCCGATTCAGATGAAATGACTTTTTCCACTGGAGAATGCAATATTATTATTAGAGGACTTGTATTTTGGTCGGAAGCAAATTTAAATCTTAATGTTGGATTTGTTTCTTACAAACAGCTTTTTCACTTCACAAAGCGTTATTGATGGATTGGAGTGGTGTGGATTACCTATGGATTATTGTGATGTTTTTTATCAGCTGTTTGGACTCTCGTTCTGCAAAGGATCCATTGATGAGCAAGTGATGCAATGGTAAATTTATCCAAATCTGTTCCGATGAAGAAACAAACTCATCTACATCTTGGATGGCCAAATTTTCATTTTTAGGTGAACTATTCCTTTAACTTCCTTATTGGGTCAAGCACAAAGACTAAACTGCTGAAAAAAGCTGCAGTAGTTGGTGGGGCTAACACTAGCGCTAATGAAATATCTGCACGAGTTGTTCTTTTGCTGTAGGTGGTTTGGATATAAAACATACACTTGTAATTCCATTACAGAGTTTGCTTCGATAAACATTGGTTGTGACTTTAAGTTAGTATGTTGTGGAAGTACGAATGCAGCGGTTAGCCTGTTGCTAGCATGCCGCATGCATCTTTCCACTCTATTGCCCTGATCAATAGCCTCATTTTCTTAAGGTCTTGCTTTGCACTACTGAAGGTTAAGAGGTCTTGAATGGTATTGATCAAGGTATTCACACACTATGTGTCAAGGCCATTAATGTGATGATATGTCATTGGAAAAAGCCACTTTTTTTTTGCTGATTTTGGAAACTGTTTTGTGATTTCTTATAAGGAGGTACTAAAGGAAGGTGTTTTAATCCTAACTGATTGATCAGTATAAAGAACCAGATATTGCTTTGGTTTTCACTAATGCTGTTATCCTTCACTTGGCATCTTGCATTGGTGGCATCTAACTGGTGCTATTTTGAGATGATAATTTATGCATACATTAAATATAGACTCTTTTCAGAGTATAGACGCTTTTCAGAAAAAGCATGCTTTCAAAAAAAGTATCTTAAGGCTGTTTATTAGATCAAAAATACAGTAAAAACAGCAATGTTACAATTTAAAATGAGTATTTTCAATATATATATAGACGTGTGAGTGTGTGTGTGTGTGTGTGTTTCATTTTTGTGATCGCAAAGCTGAATTTTCAGAAGCCATTCAAAGCAACATTTCTTATTACTCTAAGTGCTAAAAATGATTGTTCTACTCAATATTTTGGTGGAAACGGTGATTTGTGTGATTTTCCAGAATTCTTTGATAGAGTACAGCATTTATTTAAAATATAAATATTTTGTAACAATGGATGTATTTACTTTCACTTTTGATCAATTTAATGCGTCCTTGCTGTATAAAGTATTCATTTCTTTCAAAATTATATGTAACATATATACAGTACAGAATTCTGTCACTTTTTTATTTCTTTATTTTTGACAAATGTAATTTCCTCCATAATTTAAAGTTAAATAATGTACTCTCTTGCAGAAAATTGTTTTCACTCTTTATGCATAATTTATTCCAAATTGCAGTTTGATTGTAAATTACATACAAAACTATTCTATTTACCTTGCTTTTTCGTGATATTAACTAAGCAAGAGTATTATTATTATTATTATTATTATTTTAAATATTATTATTATTATTATTATTTTATTCAGATGATTATCGTTTTAATTATTTTTAATAGTAAAATGTAGTTTCAAACATTTCAACATTTAATTATTAATATTTGCCATTTAATTTAATAATATTTTTAATCAGTATAATATTTTAAAACTGCAAATCTGTGAAGGCTAATATATTTACCTGAAAGGCATAATACAAAACAATGGCTCCTTATATTACAACAGCCTGAACTGTTGTTTTGCCACACACACTTGCCGATCTAAAAACTGACATGTAATTAGCAATCCAGAGCCCTTCTAGTCACAGGTTAGGACAGCATGTGTGATATTATATTAATTACAATTACTGCACCCTTAATAAAATAAATCTGAATATAGATTAATTAGAATCTCAAATCCTCACAGCATGAATGTGGTTGGACCAAATTGAAAATGTCTGGGGTGCTTTCCAGTCATTCCTTTTTAATATTCTTTAATGATCAGCATGCTGTATCAGTACATTAACAGCCCAATAAAAAATAAAAAAAAATAACTAATGATATCAATTTAGCTCGGGAAAGCCGAAAGACAGGGTGGAAACTACCCCAAATGTAACCCTTAAATGCATACCTCGGGTCTTTAGCGACCTGGGACATCATTCTCTACCCTCTCCCTCCTTCATTTTTTTAAGTTAGACATCAACTTTTTTAGTATTCCTCAACCTATTAATTATAAACAACATAACAAGAAAAAAATAGTAAAATATAAAAGAATGCCTGTTTTCTGATGAATTTTTTGTAAAAAGGGTTTAGGGTCGCTACAGACCCGAGGTATGTAAATGTGTAAGTATTTTTTTTTTCCTGCACAACTATATTTACATATCTGATGGCTCAATTTGTGCATTGCATCTTTTTGCCTCAAGGTGGCACTGTTTGATACACAATGATGACGTGACGTTTCACTCATAATTACCGCAGGCATAAAACAAAGGAATATCATCAGCAAAAATCGAAGCGGTTTGAATGGCTTTACTGCAGAGGAATTACTATACTACGCAATGACATATAAATGTCACTGTCATTTGATGCTGGATGTGATGAATAAGCTGTCAGTGATCAAAATATTGAATATGAAGTCATTGAAAATGATAGTTTTGAGAATAGGTTGAGATCGTGAATGTGAGGCAGATGTTGAATATACTGTGGAAGTGCGCTCTGATGATGACAGCGATGGTAAAATCATCTGCTCAAATTAAACCCTTTTAAGTTTCAAAAAGTAACGAAATATGCTTTATTTTATTCTTCTGTAATTGTTCTTAAAATATCAAGAGAGTTTTTTGCTATTGCAGCAGTTCGAGATCCATCCGTGCTGAATATATATACGTCCGGGTTGCTAAAGACCCCGAATATGTAATAATGATTGGCGAAACATTCATGCATTTAAGGGTTAACTTCTTCCTGAGAAGTCATACTCTAGTGTATGTTTCTGATGTAGCTATACTTTTAAAAAATTACTTAATACACATTCCTGGTCTTATTGGAAGATTTATCAGTGTACTGATTGCATGATTCAATATATTATCAAAATGTAACAACTTGCTCCGTCTCTGAAATGACTTTCCTTTTTGGCTGATATGACCAAGCCCTCAGTTTTCTTATTATATATATTTTTTTCAGCCTTCAATCATCTGTCTCGATTCTGGAATGTAACACCCACGTTTTATGATCCAGTCAAAAGTGATGAATTAAATAGTCCCACTCACCTCTTTTTCTCATTGAATGTCCAGTTTCACTTGATAGATTAATACGTCAGATTAAGGAAGAAAAATGTGCAAATGTTGTGTCCAAGGTTTATTATACATTATACATATCATTATACATTTATTAGACATGGGTCAAAAATATAGTAGAAACATAGATATTGTGAAAAAAATCTATGAAAAAAAAATCTATATTTGTAGTTTATTCCTGTGATGGCAAAAATGAATTTTCAGCAGCCATTGGGGGGGGGGGGGGGGGGTTTTTTTTAACGGGGTTTCTGTTTTTTTTTTTTTTTTTTTTACAACCTTGCTGGTTTCAGCTATCCTGTATAGGTGCAGAGCTTCTCTCAGCATTCGTTTCCAGTGTGTCCGCAGGCCATTGATTTAAAGGCCATCTGCATGTATGTTTTTTTTTTTTCTTCATCGAGGGTGATGCATCCTCACCATACGGGTTCGAATCAAAGCTGAGTTACACTTCAGGGACTAAAGGATGGGTCTAGGTTACACTGAACAACGAAGAGTGAAAAAAAGAGAAAGAAAACAAGACAACAGAGGTGATCAAACAAGTTGACCATAGTGCAACAGAAATACACTGCTGCATTTGCACTCTCACAATCACTGTTGGTGTTTTGATCTACGCAGAGCAGCAGTTTAAAGATAAAAGGGCTCCAAAGTGGAGTGTGTCAAAACCAGCCTCGGGAGCTTGATGGAAAAGGGTTGATGCTGCCGGTAGCAGGCAAAGGATGTGTGGGCAGGGAAGGTGGATTGTGGGATACAGGCCGACACTTTGTGCTTCACAACTCCACTGTATATTTGTTTGACTCCGCTAACATGGATCAGATATGTGTCTTTTATTCAGAGTTGGTGTTAAAGGGGTCATTTCATCTGATCTTTTTTTTCCTCTTTCCCAGTTCAAAATATGCATTGCATATTTATGTTTTCCTCCAGAGATCATGAGGGTCGTACAGTTTTATGAATGTTTCCCATAATTTATAATAAAACCTGTGTGTACTGTATATATATATATATATTGTAACGGGGCTGACAATACATGAGACGTGCGGATCCATTCGCAAAGCTTTATTTAAGCAGAAGACAGAGACGTGGTCATAACAGGCAGGGTCAAACTATGACAAACAGGTATATGGCGGGCAAAACACAAGAATAGTCCTAGGGCTAGCGCAGGTTGACGATCGGCAGACAGAATCAAAAAGGGGCAAGGCTAAAGGGGTAAATCCAGGAAAACAGGTCGAAGACCAGAAACCGAGAAAACAGGCAAGGCAAGGCAAGGCAAGGCAAGGCAAGGCAAGGCAAGGCAAGGCAAGGCAGCTAACGATGGCTCTGTAGTGTAGCTATCAACGAATAGGCGCTAAACAATACTCGGCGAAGGAAGGGATCAGAGTGAGTGTTAAATAGTGAGGGAGTGATATGAAACAGCTGGGTGCAATCAGTGCTGTGAATGATGGGATATGTAGTCCGGGAAGATATGCAACAGTGTGAGTGCGAGAGTCAATGAAAATGGGAAGGGTGACCTCTGATGGTGAGCCGACGTAAGTTCATGGACCGATTCATGACATATATATATCTGTATATAGATATCTATCTATAGATCTATCTATCTATATACTGTATATACACACACACATATGTATATATTTAAGAAATATATGTAATATGTGACCCTGGACCACAAAACCAGTCATAATGGTACATTTTTGGAAATTGAGATTTATACATCTATATTTGAATATAGAACTATTTGAAAATCTGGAATCTGAGGGGGCAAAAAAAAATCTAAATATTGAGAAAATCGCCTAAAGTTGTCCAAATTAAGTTCTTAGCAATGCATATTACTAATCAAAAATTAAGTTTTGATATATTTACAGTAGGACATTTACAAAATAACTTCATGGAACATTATCTTTACTTAATGTCCTAATGATTTTTGGCATAAAAGAAACATCAATAATTTTGACCCATAAAAATTTATTATTGGCTATTGCAACAAATATACCCCAGCGACTTAAAATAATGGTTTTGTAGTCCAGGGTCACATATATATTTATACATTATATAAATCATATATAAATATATACATGTCTGTGTGCTTATTTATATATACATATACACAGTTCACACACATATATTATGTAAACACAAACTTTTATTTTGGATGCGATTAATCATGATTAATCGATTTGACAGCACTGTTTTAGATAATACAATTTCTCAGATTGCCTTTTAGATGATCATATGGCTATTTGGGTGTTCCTTTTTTTGTCCGCCACATCCTTGTCTAATGTATTCACGTTTGAATATGTATGTCAGCTATACTAATTATAGCTAGCATATCTTCCTCCTGCCTGGGAGATATGTGGCTACTTCGCATGAGGTGGGAAAAAGAAAAAAAAGCCGATCTAGAGCGCTGTCAAGGGAGAGCGGACTGCGGCGCTCATGATGGCTATGATGAGTCTAAGCATTAGCAGGAGCTTGAATATGGAATAACTTTTTTTAGCATAAGTGCTGCAAGAACATATGAAGTGAAGTGTGGAGTCGATCAAACAAACGCATCCAGCAAGAGTTGCAAATAAAAACAGACTCAAGCTGCTTTGTATATATGCATGCTTATGGTATCACATCAATTTGCTGAGAGACTCTGGACAGTTATTGGAAGAAGGCATGAAATTGAAGTCTCTAACTGACTAAAATCGAATCTCACCTATTTAGAGAGAAAGAGATATTTTGATTACAGGTTCCGGTACCTTATAAAAATAACTTTATTTCCAGTCAGACCACCAAAATCTGATGCACTCTGGATCATGTAAGTGGTATCATGCCATCCAATCAGATTAGAGCTTGCCAGTTTGAGAAAGTCCCTGCTGGTTTTATGTTTAATATGCATTAGATGGTCAATGAATGGATTGTAGGTTGTCTTTTGGTTTCATTAATATGAGGAACCGCGCTCTCTGAAGACCGCAGAGATGCAGCGCGTGTATCTCGCATCTCTTTCTTGCCATATTATTAGTCTCAGTCTCTCTATGTATTATATAAGACTTCCTGAAAAGCATCTAGTGTAGCTCATGACACGCCTCCTCATTTTCTGGGACAGGAGGAGCGGAGCATTAGCGGAGATGAGTACATATTGTACTGCACGTTAGACTGAAAAAAAGCCCACATATATTTGGAGAGGAGAGCATTATGCATTATATTTAGTTTCCTTTATATTTGTTTTCATAATAATAGTCATAGAGGTTGCAAATGTGTGTGGGGACAGATTTGTGCTCTTGTTTGACTGCCTGTGATTTATATTGATCTAAGAATGTTAAATATAATAATTATATATAATGTGCAGCCAGTTTGAGTTTGCTGCTGGGTCTAAAACTACACTATTTAATTTTGAGTGGTTACATTTGATGAAAATTATGGTTTCTGGCCATTTAAAATGAACTACCAGCTTGAACAGAAGCCATAGTTAGCCTAAAAATAAAATTATGTCATTATTTGGACAAAAATATGAATGGGAAAAATGACAAAGCTCGGGAAAATCTGAATTTTTTAAAGTGGTACGACATGTTCGGTTATGAGACATGAGTATGTGTGTATTTATATTCACAAAATATACACAGTACACACGCAAATTCTTCATTTTTAAGCTGGTGACTTTTTTTTTTTTTTCGTCAATGACAATGCTAATTGAAAAAGATAGATAGATACTGTATGTTCCTCTTGAAAAAAATGTGGATTTGGTAAATACTAACAAGACTGATCATTTTTTTTTATTTTTTGTGGACTGTCCCTTTCATTTGCTGTAGCAAAACAGTTTTTTTTTAAATGGTGTTTCACACATTTTTGAAGCTTTGGAAATGAAAGTTAACCATCAGGTCAGCTTATTCTGTTTCCGAAAATATCTCTTTGTAAACTATATATATATATATATAAAACACTATCCACTTACCAAAACCAATTATACATGAGAAACAGTAGCATCAAACAGACAAGCTTCTGCTTGTTTAGCAGCAGTGGCGTCTGGGTCATCTCCTCTGCTCAGGAAACTGTGAACATTCCAAGTCCAAGTGGGGGTTTCTTACATTAACGTTTATATTAAGCACATCTATTATTCGAAGCCGTGTGAAGGTAGTCAGTAGAAAACAGGTTGGCCTCTAGTTTAATACATTTGCAAACGGAAGCTTTGTGTTCCCGAGGTTCCCTTTTTGAACATTTGGAGCCGGAGAAAGCGACAGGATCCAAGTGGTTTGTAATTGTAATGTGGCTGTTCTTCTCATTTTTTGTGCGCAGGGCGAAGCCAGCTAGCGAAACTGAGCGTGAAGATGTCCAGAAACTGCTGGCACTGTGGAAGAATTGGCAGGTGAGTGTACAGGAACAGGTTGTGAGGAACACACTTTGGCTGATTGGAGATCAGGCACTGAGCCCTGTTTGAAGATGGGATCTTATGTGACATACACAAGCTGATGTAGGAACCGTCTCATTGGAGAGGAAGACAGATGAGATCAAACAGGACTGAATTACAATTAGTCCATGTGTCTGGCGTTTATTATTTATTAATAAATGTCTTAATTCCCAAGCTAATCATTATATATTATAGTTTAACCACCTGAAACATTTGCTACAGGATATTTTGATTTAAGATAAACTTTTTTCCTCAATTCTGATTTTTGTTTTACTAGTCGTGTGCTGAAATCGCCAAAAATAGTTATGACTGTAGTTTGCGAAGCTCCGCCATTTTCACCAGCGTAATTTCAGACTGTAATCAGCAGTGAAATCGCTCGTATCATGTGGAATTGTTTTTGTGAAATATTTATGCAGATTTTCCGATGCAATAGTTTGTAGGGCTTGCAGAATAGAGCAAATCAAAAACACATGAAAAAAAGTTTGGTGAGTGAGTACATTATTTTTCAAAACTCACTCAACCAAACAGTTGAGATCTCCTTTAATGGTAGCTGTCTGCATACAATTTTGCATTCATGTTAAATATTTCCTTTGAAAATGTTTTTTTCAAACATATGTTTTATATTTCTTAAAAATATTTTGAAGACAATATACACTGCCATTTAACAGTTTGGGGTCAGGAAGAATTATTTTAAAGAAATGCTTATTTTAAAGAAAGCTGAAAAGTCAGCTTTGCCAGCACAGGAATAAATTAATTTTGAAATATAATACAATTGAATATATTCATCAAAGAATCCTGAAAACAAAAAAATAATTAAGATTTACACAAAAAAATAAAAGAAAAAAACGCACACAGTGAAGACTGAATTCGGCTTTGCCATCACATGAATAAATTCTATTTTTAATATATAATACATTAGAAAGCGCATATTTTAAATTGTAATAATATCTCACAGTATTATTGTTTTTGATTATATTTTGAATCAAATAAATGCAGCCTTGGTGAGCAAGATAATTCTTTAAAAACATTAATAAATACTGTATTGTTTTTTTTACATTTCTGCCACTGAAGAAGTGTTATTTCTCAGAAAATATCACATAATGGTTGACTGTTTTTTAAAACTTATTTATTTTATTTTTTTTAAGCATTTACCAACTTGTGGTAAACATCAAAAATCAAAATGTTTATTTGGGGGGGGGTATTTTGTAGAGGCTCAAATGAAAACTTTAGGGTCTGTAAAAATTGCAAGTAGGATGAATGGGACAGAATAGACAAAATAATATAAATCTATAATCTTTTCGGACATAGATAGGCATACAGTATGTGTTATCAAAACCTGCATTATCAATTCAGACTTGCAGATTGTTTTTCTATACCATTTCTCCAGTGCACTTCATATTATTCACTGTAACAGTCTAAGTTTTTTTTTTTTTTACTTTGGCTGGGGGAGTGGTTGGTGAGTTATGTGTCTGTCCTAAACATAACCTGGCTGTGTCATTCCCTGAGAGGGGAGCCTGGGTCAGCTGATTAAAAAGATAATAAGTTGAAGTGATAGATTTATGTTTTTTTCTGCAATATGTGGCCTTTTGCTGTCTCCCGTAGGAGGCGGTAACTGTATAAATAACAGATGGCGACATTGGAAGGCAACTGCTCCCTCGCCTTAGTTGTCTGAGCCTTTTCTGTCGCTTTGTTAAATTAAACACCACAGCGATTGGGCCCACAGCATCTGAAGCATCAAACACGAGGCTGCCTCCTTCAGAAAGGCCGTCCTGACTCATGCAAATCGACATTTGATCAGGACAAATTTTATTGACGGAATGACTGTGTGAGTGTGTTTATTTGAACATGTGGCAGAAGCTTTGGTTGGATTGTATGGAACGATACCAGTTGAACTTGGCCGATAAGTTATGAAGTGGTTTAAATACAACAGGAAATTAACATTCACCCTTTTTACTTTCTTAAAAGGATAGTACTCAAAATGTTTGTGTTCATGTGTAATTTTTTGCACTTAATTCAATTTTTTAAGTCATTGTTTTGGGATACTAATATACTGAAAATATTTTGGTGTAAAATTTTATTTTGAAGCAGTTTTCACTCAGAAATTGCTGGTGAATTTCACAAATAATTACAAAGACATGGCAAGTAGCACACTGAATTCTTTGTGAAGTAGAAAGATTGATTTATGGTGTAAATTTTCTTGAAAGTAATTGTTTCATGAAATTCTTAAATTCATTTTTTCATAAGTCTTTTTATGTATTTTTTTTTAAGTTGTAGACTGAAAAAACTTGTGTACAAAAATGTTCACTGCTAGTTGATTTCACAAATAATTACAAAGAAACAACAAGTAACACACAACAAGTAACACACCAATTTATTTATTTTGTATTTATTTATTATTTATCGAAAATTCTGGACATCCCTTGCTTTCACTGGTTAAAAATGCAGCCAGCACATTCTGCAAAATATCTCCTTCAGTGTTCAGCAAAAAAAGAAAGTCATATGGGTTTTTGAAAGGCGTGAAGAATAGATGTTGACAGAATTTTCATTTTTGAGTCTCTATCATATCATATTTTGTTGTTGTCTGGACACTATGTAGGGCAAAGTACAAAGCTGTCAGTAAATAAGACCTACTCGCCTAGGGACCCCAAGTACGTATGGCTGTCGAGGACACCCAGATGTGCTGTTTTCAGTGGTGAAGCTCAGCGGTAACAGATTGTGTAGAAGCGGCTTTATTATTCTGATCAAAGACAGATCTGCTGAAAGGAGACTGATTTCAGATCAGAGAAGAAAGCGACCCTGGATGCTGAGTTTAACGCGGGGAGCACAGTGTGTGCCTGCACCTGCAGCTAAATGATCTGTTATTAATTCAACAAATGTAGTGTAACGGGAGAATGTCTTGTCTCTAAACCCCTTCAGGGATTTTGCCTGCGATCTGCATCTCCTGCTACCGCGGGGTTTTAGTGCTACATTTACAGTTCTTGCTTTTGATGCAGTAAAAAATACATGATTTAAGATCAGATTTCCAATCTTTAATCCCTTCCTTATTTTTTTATTCTTTTCACTGTTATTGTTGCCGTATATTGTACAAAGACACTATTATTCAGAAACTTAGAGAAGCGCTCTCGCTCAGCACAGTGAAGAGCATCGTTTTGTTAACTTTGTGGTTGATTATTTTGAGTCGTTTGGGACACGGTAACACACAGCCCTCTCACAGTATATATATGCAATCATGTTGCATGTATCATAAGTTCCGCGCTCCGGCGCGGTTAGCGCTCACACTCACTGATCTACAGGTGCATCTCAATAAATTAGAATGTCGTGGAAAAGTTCATTTATTTCAGTAATTCAACTCAAATTGTGAAACTCATGTATTAAATAAATTCAATGCACACAGACTGAAGAAGTTTAAGTCTTTATATATATATATATATATATATACAGTATATATATATATTAGGGCTGGGCAAGTTAATGCGTTATTATCACGTTAACACATTTGCCACTTGACTTTATGATCCTGAAAGAGGTATTCCTCCATCTACATCCACTTGACCACCTTGTAACTTGACAAGGAACAAAGACAAACGTAGTATCAGTAGCAGAGACACTCCAGGGAGGCCATTATTATTATTATTGAAGGGTGCAAACAGGTTGTCAAGATGACGTAAAACTCTGGGTGATATAGTTTTGTTGTAGGCGTCTTTGAAATGACGACAGGAACCAATAGCTTTTGGCTTTTTTTGTGAATTCCCTTAAGTGCTGTGGAGGCAACTTTCATCCTGATGAGCTCTGACGGTCTACAGCTGTGGCTCGCAATGCGCCACCAGACGTGGCCTGTACCTCCGAGCCATATTTTGGCGGTTGGCGCAACAGACGCAGCTGTGAAAGGAATATCAGTCACGAACACACAGATTCCAGAGGTGAAACTTCATCATACATCAATACTTCCTCAATAAGACAACCTTCCTCCCAAGGCTGCAGATTGAATTTGGTGAAATCAAACGTACTGTAGTTACAAACACACAGACAGCACATCATGTGATTTCTCACAAAGAAGTGACCAAACACACGTGTAATGCTCTGTAGACATTGACTGTAAGAGCAGATCTCCTCAGCGGTGTCCGTTCCTGACCCGATCGATACGGCATCTGTGTGTCAGACACAGTTCTGCCTAATTACACTAATACATCAAAGCAGGTGGCAGCGATGTAGGAGATAACGTCACATCTGTATGTATGTGTGAGAGGATTATCTGCTTTAATGATTTCTAGTCATGTTTTCTGTATTTTTGATGGGGATCCGAATGTTATTGTTTTAGAAATAGAGAGAGAGGGCAGTCAACGTGGGATATATATATATATATATATATATATATATATATATGA
>NW_015506197.1:87293-128971 GCF_001515645.1 Sinocyclocheilus grahami
TATATATGAAGTATTAATAAATTAATTATTTTAGGCTACTGTTGTAAGAAACGTTAAAAAAAGCTGTAATTTCAACTCGCCACAGTTATATTACTAATATATTTAAATATGTAATAAATACAAATATTTAATCATTAAATGATAATAATTAAAACAGAGATATTTCATATATATATATATCATTTTATTATTCATATTTTTTTCCAGGCTAATTATTAAAATATTGATGACTTCCTAAAATCCTTAAAAATAATTAACATAGTAATTTAACCAAAAGCAAAATTTAACACTTTAGGAAATTTAGAAATCCTTATCGGACACTTTTTTAAGGCTAGAAAAAGAGGAGATATTCGGGAAAAAAATATGTATTGTCAACCAAATTAAAATGAATAATGAATAATAAAAAAATAAAAAATAAAAAAAAAAGTTAACTTAAGCTTAAAACAAGATAAATGTATTTATCAAAAATGTAATGCGAAATGTTGTATGATATTAGGATTTTTTTTTTCAGGTAATATGTCTTGAGTTTAGTTTTTTCATAGTTTTATTTTGAATATTTCTTATCCAAAGTTTTGTTTTACCTTTCTTCAAGCATGAACCTCATAAAATCTTTAAAATAATGAATGGTGTTTTAAACCTGAAGTTAATCAACTTGTTGATGGATCAAGTCCTTAATTTTGTTCTTGTTTCACTTAGAAATATGACACCTTATGGAAGCAAAATGGGTTGTTTCATGTAAATGTTAAAGAATCTCTTCATGACTTATTGTTTAATATGATTGCATAACCCTAGACAATTTAATCAAAATGTGAAACAACCATATTTTGTCATATGTAACTCCACTAACCAAGCCTCTGTTTGGATATATAAGTATGTGCTAGCTTGCAGATTCAGAACCACTGGTCCAAAGCGTATTCCGGGTAGTCTGAAGAGGCGAGTCAGAATTTGCACGGCTCATTTGTCTGGAGAATGTGTTGCCTCAGGCCAGGCCTCGCACCCCCACCCCCACCCACACCCCTCTCCATTCTCCAAGCGGCCCGTGGAAATAATTTAGACTGGACTGTTTGGTGAGTGTGATGGCCTGCGGATGCATTGGTCAGCCACTCATGGTTAACTCCACACATCTACTCCCAGCTTGCTGTTCACATGTAGGTCAAAGGGTCAGGATTGATTTACACCACATCACCTATTGCAGAATACAGCACTTTAATAATGTTGTAGTCGATTGGTAACAATGCTGGAGTTGTAGAGTTAGCCAGTGCTGTTTATTCTATTTTTGTGTGTGTGTTAGAATCTGATTTGCTTGATATGCAAAAAATATTATTCTAAATTATAATTTTTGTAATTAATAAGTAACATGAATGAACTATAAACTTAAAGAAAGCACTGTAATTGATTATGTTTATATATTTACATTTTAAATAAATGATACATATAAATATTTAATCCCAGAGATTTTTGGAAATTTAGAAATCCTGACCAGATGCTTTTTAAGGTCATAAATAGAGGACTTATGGTCACCCTAAGTAACATGAATAATTTATATTCCGGTAAATATATGTAAACTTAAACTTAAAACAATACAAATATACTTCAATTTGGAAAGCCATGTGTATATGATACAGTATATCATATTTATCACCCCATTGGTTTTGTTTGTCTTGTTTCAAGCATAAACCTAATTAAATTCGAAAAATCTTTAAAATAATTAATGCATTAATGTGATTTGCTCAAAATGAAAAAAAATCTATTTTTCTAATTCATAATTTGTATAACGTATATTTTGGTGTAAAATTTTAAAACAAGATTAATGTTCTTTATTTTGCAAAGACATTTTTCAGAGATTACATCTTGAGTTTATTTATATCTTTCAGCTTATATAAATATATATAAATAAATATATATATAAATATATATATATATATATATATATATTGGTGAAATATATAATTATATATAAATATATAAATGGGGTGAAAAATATTTTAAATAATTATAAACTTATAAACTTTATATAGTTTAAAATATTTTTCACCCCATTTTCAAAGTTTTGTTTGATTTGTTTTATATTTTATTTATTAAACAACTTTATCCAACGGGTTTTAAACATATTCTTTGAACGCATAAGCATAATCATAAGCATTTTTTATTTTTCTGGAAAACAAGACAATAATTAGATGCATATGCCAAAGCGAATTGAAAATGAGTGAGAGGGATATCTGGCGCCCAGGAATGGGGTGGGGCTCGTCGTCAGGGGGCGTGTCCAGGGAAGTGATGCATTTGCAGATATGCTAATTAGAAGATAGAACTAATTTGCATAAACAGTGCGGTTTCTGAAAAGAGTTCTGGAATACAGAATATGCCAGATGGCCACTTGTTACTTTGGAAGTGCCTGTTCTGTTGCAGAATTACGACGCTTCAGTCTAACTCGTGCAGATTGGAAAATGGGAAGTTAATTCCAATTAGCAAGTTTTGGAGCTGGAGTCATTGAGGCAAACGTTGTCAGATGTGTTGTGTTGATTTAGTGAGGTTGTGTGTCTTCAAGGTCAGTGGGAATAAATATTGACTGTTTCGTTTGCATAATCTGCAGTTTGAAACAGTCATCACATAACATGATTTACTCAAATATGACATGATCCTGGGTCAACATCTTTTGTTGGTCCTGCAACAACATTTGGCCCAAAATCATAGCCAAGCGCTAAACTTATTAACCTTGACAATCTTGGTAAGAATGTTGTTCCAGGACCAACAACAAGACTTGAGCATGTATTAGTTTCTTTGATAATTCAGTTTTACAGGCATTAATTGATCTAGCTGTGTTGCACCATCTACATATAATTGTATAAATTCTGTTATTGTATTACAGATCCTAATGTTGCTTACAACTCGCAGATTTTTGCTTGCAAATTATTCACTTAGAACACAAAAAGAGTTTCCAAAAATTCCAAAGCGGTTCTGTTCCCAAGAACAAAAATGCGGAAATTGTAATGAAATTAAAATGAAATAAATTAAACCATTTTAAAAACATTAAAATGTATCGGTATGACATTAGTATGATCACTGGCCGTTAAGCTTTTTAAAAAATAGTATTATTACTATTATACATATAGTATATAGTTTGGGATTTAAAATTGTGTTTGTTTGTTTGTTTGTTTGTTTATTGTGGATTCATGCATGACACCCCTGCTATCCAGAAACCTGTATTGAAAGTAATTTTCTTTCTTTCTTTCTTTCTTTCTTTCTTTCTTTCTTTCTTTCTTTCTTTCTTTCTTTCTTTTTCTTGTGAAAAAACAAACTCTTGATTACTTTTTCAATTTCAAGCTGTCCTGTTCTCTCTATAAAATCAAAATTAAATTAAATTAATTAAAATATTTTTTTATAAATTAAAATGTGTTAGTATGTCATTAGTAAGATTACTGACTGTTAAGCTCTTTTGTTCTTCTTAAGAAAATCACATTTCAATGCTATTAATTGTTATTGTAGTTATATATTTGTAAAACAAACATATAAGAGTTTGTTTGTTTGTTTATTGCTTGTACATTCATGCATGACACCCCTGCTATCCAGAAACCTTTAGTAAAAATAGTTTTTGTTATTTTTTTTTATTGTGGATAAAGCTCTAAATGAAATCATTCATCTGTACTTAAACATGGCTGTTATTGAATGAATATCCATTCATAAGCTCTAGAAGAATCCATTCGGTTTCATGTGCTGCACTTTATCCCACTGCGGCACTGGCACACTGTTCTCCCCTTAATTTCCATGCTGTAAAAAATGCAGCTGACCTGCTTGTGTCCCGCATCTCATTAGACCATCGGTCCCTTCAACGAGCTCCAGGATTTGTATCATCCTTATCGTTCAGCCTTCACGTATTTCTGTGTTGTCATTGTGTACATCCAGACACCTCTTTCAATTTCCTCTCTCGCAGACCCATCAGGCGAGCATTTCTGACAGTGCTCGCCTCGTCTTTCTCTGTGGGGGCCTTTCCAGCACTCTCCCTGCCAGTGCGTCTCCACCTGCCACCACCGTGGGGGTCTGGACTTGCGCGGTGCTAACAGATAGTCTGCTTTTGTTTCTGCTGTTGCCAAAACCAATTTCCTTGCCGTAACCTCCAGTTGCGACCGTCTGACAGAGCCCACATACTTTGTTCGGTATCATTCCCAAGTATGAGCGTACAGTGATGGATGCAGTTATTTTCCCCCCTTTTTCTGCCTTTCCACCCTGGTTCTCGAAAGAGCTGCAGTTTCGCAATGCCCTATAAATGAAACTGTTGCTTTTTACTGATTTGACATGACTCATCCTTTTCATCCCGTTTTTTATTTTTTATTTTTTTTTGTGGAACCAAGATCATCCTCGCTGCAGAACTCACAGGATTACTGAGAGTCCTCAGGAGAAGCTCTCTTTACTTGGTGGATGCTTTTTGGGAGCTTTGTTTCTAAGAATGGAAAATTATCTACCTTGTAAGAAATGCTTATTGTGTACATTCACTGTCTACAGCAATTACTTCTGGTCCTGGAATCTGGTCCTTGTTTTAAGAACACTGATATCTGTCTGTGATTAAAATTGCATTGTTACACCAGTAGGTGGCGAAAAGGCTTTATAAATCAATTAATTCATCTAAAACACTGATTCATTCATTCAGGAATGAAACAAGTGACTTTTGTGAATGAGTAATTATCACTCAAATGATGTTCGAAACACTGATTCATTGAAAAAGGATGCAAGTGACTCTTAATGGGTGAGTCATTGCATCATAACTCTGATCCATTCAGAAATTAAACAAGTGACCATCTTCATGAGTGAGTTTTTGAATCATTCTCAGCCAGTTTGTTCAAAACATTGATGGAATGAAGCAAATTACTCTTTATGAGTGAGCCACTGAAACATTCACTCATACTATCCGTTCAAAAACACTGATTAATTTAGGAATAAATTAAGGAACCATCTTTATGAGTGAGTTATTGAATCATTCTCCGTCATTTAGTTCAAACCATTGCTTTGCTCAGGAATTGACTGTGAGTCACTAATGCATTCACTCATCCAAATTGTTCAAAACATTGATTGAGGGATGAGTGAGTCATCGAAGCACTGAAAAAAAAAAGATTAATTCAAGAATGTCATTACTTTGGTTCGTTCCGCTGTGTATTTTTGTTAGGCGAAGCAAAACATAGACCAAGTAATTAGTGATGCTGTGACAAAAATGTAAGTTACTAAATATTAGCAAGAGTACTCTGGCTTGTACATTATGGTATCCCTGGTCTTGTTGTACCTGATCGTAATATCTGAAGGTTACCACAGCTGCTGCAGGTAACTTGGTGATTCTACAGTCCATAAGCTGTTCATCCGGCTGTAGATGTATGACCCTGTGGAGAACGTCCAGTCTTGCTTTCTTTTATATAAAGCAATTCCCAGTCTTGTAAACCAATGGCTAAATTATCATAGTTTATTGATGCTATCCAGCATACCTATGAATTGTGCTCCAGCAGGCTTGCAGATAAATGAAACCTGGTTCAGGGCCTCTCTCTTTCTCTGACTGTGTTGAAAAATCTAAAGGAAATCTTTTATTTTCTCAATAGCTTAAGATTTTGAATAGAGTAGTTTTGATATGACATGTGTGTTGGATGACAGCATTACTCACGGCTCAATATTACCCATTTCTGTCAGCATCACTGGCATCTGTAGCACGGGTGTCATCTGCATGTATGTTACCAAATGACGATGCAATGCACACGTAGAGGCTTTCTATTTTTGTTTTGTTTCTCTTGTACTTCCTCTTCGCCTCTCTTTCTCCTTCCTGTTCTTCTTTCCTTCCTCCTCCTCTTCTCTACTTTTTCTAGTTTTTCCTTCTTACTTCTCTTACTCCTCTTCTCTTCTTCATTTCCCTCTCTCCTTCCTTTCTCTTCTTTTCTTTCTTTCATCTTCCATTCACCCTCTTCCTTTTAACGTCCTCATATTCTCTCCTTCTTCCTTTACTCTTTTACCTCATTTTCCTCTTCTCTTCTCCTTCAGAAGGGAAGCCCTTCTTTTCTTTTATCTTCTCTTTTTTCTCTTATTTTCCTCTTCCTTCCTACTTTCCTTACTCTGCTTCTCTACTGCTTTATTTTCCTCTCTTTTCTTTTCTTTCATTTATATTCTCTTCTTTCTCTTTCCTCTTCAATTTTCCTTTTTCCTTTTGACGTCCTCTCCTTTTTCTTTTAATATTTTACTTCCTTTTCCTCTTCCCTTCTACTTCACCTTCCTCTCTGCTGCCTCTTTCTGTTCCATTATTTTTCCTTGCCTTCTCTTTCCTGTTTACTTCTCTTCCCTTTTCCCTTTCTCCCGCTTCCTTTCCACTTCCTCTTCTCTCCTATTTCCTTTCCTCTTGTTCATATTCATTTCCTACTTCATATTCCTCTCTTCTTCCTTATTCCCTTTTAATCTCTTGGGTCTTGTCTTCTCCTTCCTTTTCAGTTCTTTCCTCTTTTATTTCCCCTTTTCCCTTCTACTTCCTCTTCCTCCTCTCCACTTCGCATTCTGTTTTCTTTCCCCTTCCCTCCTTCTTTCCTTAATCTTCTTCTTAGTTTCTACCTTATCTTCCTCTCTCCCTTCTCTTTTCTTTCCTCTTTCTGTCTTCTTCCACTTTACTTCTCCCCCTTCCTGATTACTACTACTTCCTTCTCTTCCTTTCTACTTCCTGTTTTAATCTCCCCTTTTTCTCTGCTATTTCATCGTCCTTTCTCTTTCCCCCTCCTTCTCTCTCTTATCCTTCCTTCCTCCTCTTCTCTTCCACTTCCACCTCTTTCTTATCCTTCCTCCTTCTCTTCTGTTCTTCTTCCTCCTTTATCTTCCCTTACGTCCTCCTCTCCTCAAAGGTGAACACCATATTAATCCAATACAGCTCTTGACATTTGATTCTCTTGTGCAGAACTGCATGATTGCCATAATTGTTCTCAGCTCACCCTGCTCACCCCGCCACGTGACAGAAAGTACAGAAGCTTTATGAGCTCGCACTGTGCTGGGAATCACACAGCCGCATTGTTGTCAGCAGCAATGGCATTCACTTTCATGTTATTTGAAAAAAAAAAAATTCACCTCATTACACCTCACGCCTCTCAAGGCCTCCGCCGCTTGATCCTCTTCTTTACCTCCCTCCCTGCTGAAGCGTTTGCCTCCTGCTTCATCGTCTCTTACTGGGGCAGAAGTTTAAAAATGTATTCATTTCATAATCTTATTTTTTTTGTTTATTATTTTTTCATCTAATTCCCTTCCCACACAAAATCCAATTTTGCCAGGCTCATTGTTTGAGAGGCAGCAGAGTGCTTTTTTGTTTGCTCCCCTCTCTTCCTCTCTCTCTCGACTTGGAGCAACCTATATTGTGTTATGCAAATTTATTAGTGTAAAATCAAATCAGAGAAGATAAACCAGACCCCGCACTTGAAACCAGCAGGGATTTTCAGTTTTTCTAAAAGATTTGTTAAGTTAAAGCTTTATCTTTCCTTGTAATTGATCATTTACACTCAAGATATACATTACAATTATCTCTGCATGAAATTCAATTAAATTACGTAAAAATGGGCATATAGTTTAACTACTGTGAGTCATTCTCCTCTAAAACATTTAGTGATAACATGGTTGAGTATATGTTTCGTGTGTGATCCTCACCAGCAGTCAAAAAGACTTCAGGGCAGCAATTCAAGTAGATTTGCGATGAAAGAATTGATTGTTATGGCGGTCACTATTAGGTTAAGACGAGCACCCTGCCGAGAGGAAGAGGAGAGGCAAACCAGAGAGTGAAAAGTGGTGCAAACAGTTTTGCAGTGCTTTCAACATGGTGTTTTAATGCCCACAGGGAAGAACATCCATGTTCAACAGCTCTCCTTCACATCCTGCAATCCAAAACCTTGTCTAGTGCTTAGAGTGTCTACGTAGAAAATGAACTGTTTATTTGCAGCAAATTTTCATAATCGATTAGTGGGTGAGTTGTCTAAATGACTTGTTGTTCTTGAGGAAGCATTATATAATTAGTGAGATGTTCACTAGACTAGACTTCTGTAGGGGGCGGTTTAGATAATACTTAAAATGTTTGGACAGAGTGCAACAAGGTCTCAATACAAATTTATAAAACAAACCGACAGCATGCTAACACTCTCAGAGAAATTGTGTTTTTAAACTAGCATGCTGCTAGGAATGCTAAGGTCATTGCTTTGATTCTCAGGGAATGTAAGATCTGAAAGAATCTATGTAGACCTTGTTTTATGGGCAAGATATTTTTAAATAAAAGTATTCAAGTATTTTCTTAAATAAAAAAGTGTGTCAAAGGCATAAATACATATGTAAATGCATGCTAAACCTGCTAAAGCTAAAACTAACATGCATCTGTCCACACACTTCCTGTCCCAGGTTTCTTTCTGAGTCTGGTAACACACATGCCTTTAAGTATCTCTGAGAGCCGAATACTCTTGATACCTAGGGTTGATTGAAGAATTGGTAGGTGGGAAGCCATGCTTTTATTTATGCCTCCTCTGCAAGAATAAATAAAGTGACACAGACAGACAAGGCAGTTCATATCTCCCTGACTGAGGAGAGGAAGAAACCGAGAAAGCAGACCCAATAGTGAGGCGCAGCTTTATGTGACTTAGATTGAGAGTGCTGTGCGTGCAAAGACATGAACTCACAGACGACTCACGCACTCAAAAAAAATGTAATGGATATGAAACACTATTCCAAGGTCACCTACATTGCATGTGTGTGTGAGAAATGTTTTGTCTGCAATTCACTTCCACTAAGCTAAGTTTGTGTGGCTAGACAGAGATTGTTTTCAATGCAAGAGCACCTATATAGTGACTGGCTGTTCCTGTGTACCTTTGTCTGTGCTTGTGTGTTAATGCAACAAAGAATGTTCTTAAAATCACATTGCTTATTTTAGAAAATCTTTTTTTATCCCCTAGTTTTTCCAATTCACTGATTTATTAAACAGTTTTAGCCCTTGTGGTGGAGAATTGCACCATGGAAATTGATTGCAGTGTTTGTGGCATTACCTAATTTGCATAATTTGTTTAGTGAATCAGGCACTGAAGAGCATGTGCAAATAAGCAACAGAAACTCAATGCTATTTAATATATATGACATTTTAGTGTGTCTTATCTATTGTATCTTTCTCTTTCAGCATTGATTTGTGTTAGTCAATATCGTCTACAGTAGTATTCCAAACCTTACATGGTTCTCTCTCTCTCTCTTTCTTTTTTTGCAGTTTGGCCTAATAAAACCCTTCCCAAAGAGTGGAGAACCTGTCAGCGAATTATGAATGATAAACAAGATGACCTCCTCCCTGATGCAGCAGACGATGAGAGGTCCTAGGTGGAATCGGGCCCTGTCCGACCCATTGTTCGTGCTGTCGCTGGCCCTGCAGCTTCTGGTGGTGGCTGGCCTGGTGCGAGCACAGACATGCCCCTCTGTCTGCTCTTGTAGCAACCAGTTCAGCAAGGTCATCTGTACGCGGCGTGGCCTTCGAGATGTACCCGATGGTATTTCTACCAACACAAGGTACCTGAACCTTCAGGAGAACCTCATCCAGGTGATCAAGGTTGACAGCTTCAAGCATCTAAGGCACTTGGAGATCCTGCAGCTCAGCAAGAACCACATCCGCAACATTGAAATCGGAGCTTTCAATGGGCTGGCCAACCTCAACACTCTAGAGCTGTTCGATAATCGTCTAACCACAATCCCCAATGGGGCTTTCGAGTACCTGTCCAAACTTAAAGAGCTTTGGTTGAGGAATAACCCTATCGAGAGTATACCCTCTTATGCCTTCAACCGCGTAACATCGCTACGAAGGCTGGACTTGGGTGAGCTGAAAAGGCTCTCGTATATCTCAGAAGGTGCCTTTGAAGGCCTCAGCAACCTGCGTTACCTGAACCTGGGCATGTGCAACTTGAAGGAGATCCCCAACCTCATTCCTCTTGTCCGTTTGGATGAGTTAGAGATGTCAGGAAACCAGCTGTCTGTAATTAGGCCTGGGTCTTTTAAAGGCCTTGTCCACTTACAAAAACTGTGGATGATGCATGCGCAGATCCAGACGATTGAGAGAAATGCCTTTGATGATCTTCAGTCCCTCGTGGAGCTCAATTTGGCCCATAATAACCTTACCCTCCTACCCCATGACCTCTTCACCCCACTACACCACTTGGAGAGGGTGCACTTGCATCACAACCCCTGGAACTGCAACTGTGACATCCTCTGGCTCAGTTGGTGGCTAAAGGAAATGGTACCGGCCAATACCAGTTGCTGTGCCCGCTGTGCATCACCTACCAGCCACAAAGGGCGCTACATTGGCGAACTCGACCAGAACCATTTCCATTGTTATGCACCAGTGATCGTGGAGCCACCAGCAGACCTGAACGTGACTGAGGGCATGGCAGCAGAACTGAAATGTCGAGCGAATTCTTTGACCTCAGTCAGCTGGATCACGCCCAATGGGTCCCTCATGATGCACGGGGCATACAAGATACGCATTTCCGTGCTCAATGATGGGACTTTAAACTTCACCAACGTCACAATGCAGGACACGGGAATGTACACTTGTATGGTGAGCAACTCTGCAGGCAACACGACAGCCTCGGCTACACTCAACGTGTCCTCGACAGAGAACAGCAGCTTCAGTTACTTCACTACAGTTACTGTGGAGACCACAGAAGCGACACATTATGAGGGTCACCCTACGGTACAGCAGAAGGGTGGCCCTACTCCTTCTTCTGGAATTTGGGAGACCTTATCACCTTCCTTCACCACCACCACAACCACAACAACAGCACGGACACAACTGTCCACCAAGGCCACCGACAAAACCTATACCATCCCTGTCACAGCCCTGATTGACGGATCCCTCAACACCTTGGATGAGGTCATGAAGACCACAAAGATCATTATAGGTTGCTTTGTGGCCATCACCCTGATGGCGGCCGTCATGCTGATCATATTTTATAAAATGCGCAAACAGCATCACCAGCAGAACCACCACGCACCGACGCGAACCATCGAGATTATCAACGTGGACGAGGATTGTGTAACGGGTGGACCTAACATGGAGGGCCACCTCACCCTCCCCCAACTGGAGCATGAGCACCTGAATCATTACAACGCCTACAAGACTGCGTACAACCATGCCTCCACCATCAATTCTATACACAGCTCTGTCCATGAACCTTTACTAATTCGGGCCAGCTCAAAAGACAATGTACAAGAAACCCAGATCTGAACTGCTTTTCATAATGGGGATTAAACAAAGAAAAAAAAGACTTCTAAAACTCTTAAGGAACAGTAAGTGACATATCGATTTTGAAGATTGTCGAAAACAAAGACACAGTAGCCCAATGCAAGACGTATGAGAAGGATGTGGACAGGTAGACAAGGACATTGGGAGTTGAGTGTACGTCAACAGTTTCAAAAGTGTCTTTGCATAACAGAAGTTATTTATTTAAGGGAAATAACTATTGTGGTTTAATCAAGAAAAGATGTAATCTGCAATTATTTTTCCAGCAATTATTTCTCCATGTTTTTAATGTTATTTTAAGGGGTGTTGGTTTACTAATATGCTTTTAAACTCTGTTTAAATCTATCGCTCTGTATGTGAGGACCCACGTCATTTGCAGATGAATCTGAAACTTTCCATCTTTCTGAAATCTCAAGATTCACATTTAATGGTGATACTTTTAAAATCTTAGGTTACAGACTGTCATATTAGAAAACTTCCACACCATAATTGTTTAAATTGATCATGTTAATTCTAAATGATTCATTTCTTGACTCTCCTCAATTGCTGATATTTGGCAATATCACATTGTTTAGTTATCCTTGCTGAAAAAGAGGCTTTTTAAATCATATTAGGCAGGTTTGCTGGTCGTAGTTGGCCTCCCAGCCTGGTCAGGTCCGTCTGTTGGCTGATTTTAGAGTGGTTTTGGGCACTTTAACTGGAAAGGCTGGAAGACGAGCTTAGAACAGCTATTTTTTTCAACAGGGATGGCTGCTACAAATTAGATGCAGATGTATACCTGGCTTCTCCACCCTAAAATTTAGAACAAGGAGCCCTGGAAACGTGTCCCCATTTAAAACTGGGCAAAATGTAAGGAACACTTGTCTATTTGACGCATGCAGGGCAATTTAAAATAATTTCTGTCACGATTTATGGATTAAGTTAGCATTTTGGGATGGCCCACATGCTCTTAAATACATGTTGAGGGATCTCAAGTTCTTAAAACTTTTTTCTGAATTTTTATTCTCATATAACGTAAGATTATGTGTTCCTGTGGCATTTCATCCTTGATACCATACTAAAGTTTCCCAATACTCATACACAGATGCAGCACACTCATTCTATGTCAAATTCTATAGGGGCAGGGGGCTGAAGATTGTTGGTCTTTATTTGAAGGCTGACAGAGTGGAAATGTGGCGAAAGCATAGAGCTGGTACTGACATAGCACCATTTCCATTTCAACGCATTTGTCTTCATGCTCACCATGGATACAGTTGAATGAATTCATTCTGGAATGGTCTAAAAGCCGGGCATTGAACCCTAAATAAGTGGGCAAAGTCAGTGCAGCTCAGATCTAAAGCTTCCAAAGATGCCACAGATGTGTCTTTATAGATTGTGAACCGATTGTGTTTTTCCCCCCTCTCACTATTTCTCTTTCATATTCTATCTTCCATCATTCTGCACTGCCAATCTTTTTAGGCAGTTATGCAACTCTTTTTCTTTTTAACTTTTAAATCTTATTCAGTCACTTTAGTTTATTTTCGTTACAGACTGAGGATGATACATCCATCTTCGGCTTTACACACGCAGTAGCCTTTGGCTGCAGGGGGAATGACTTGGCATTATGAATTAATTTATGAAATCAGAATGGACGGAGACGGTCACTATAGCAACCAATGACCTTGGACAGGTTGGGGGGTGCGGGGCAGGGGGTAGACGATAGACACTGGTTTGATGCTTTAAATGTATTCAGAGTCAAATGGGAGAGCGAGGCTGGGTGAAAGAGCCAAAGTGGACTCATTTGAAGTGCATCATTTAAAATTTAAAGCAATCTAGAGGTCTATAGGTAATATGAATTAAGCCAATAAGCCTGTGACATTTTATTCAGATTCGTAGCATTTCGTTTTGGCCGTTCATAGTTCATGCAAAGCACACAGGAGACTGACAAGGAGATTTGTCTCTTGCATTTCTGCTCTTAATACAGATGTCGACTGATACCATGTGGCATTTGATGAACTTTTCCGTATCATATTTTGATCACACACCAGATGCACTCTAATTTTTAAAGATCTGATGCAATTATGCTTGTCAGCTTTGCTATTTCAGATCATTACGAAAAAGTTTTTGAGTGTACCTCCTGCCCACTAGAAGCAAAGGCCATCTGGTACATTTTCTAATCAAGATATCAAAGCATGCAAAAAAAAGACTGTTCTTCATCTGAATATGCTGCTCTTTCGAATCTTAATTAATTTCCTTGTACTTCTGAATTTAGTTTGCATTGTCACTGAAACTGATGTCAATCTCAACATAAAGCGAAAATTGTTTTTAATCAATGGAGTTTAGCACAAAAGTAAACCAAGTCATTGGGTTTTCAGTTGCATTTTATTTATTTTAAGAACTTGAATCATTGACATAAATTGTCATAATTTTGGGAAAAGATCTTTGTCGTTATTTATAATATTATCAATTTGTATTCTAATTTTTGTTATTTTTCAACTTATTGTGATTTTTTTTCTGTATGTTTGTTCAGTCCCATCATGCATCTGTGTGTTGGGTTTCAGTTTAAGAGTGAACGAGATGCTTTTCTCTCCGTTTCACGTAATTTCTTTATTTTCGTCTCTGAGAGGGAATGCTGTTCTAGTGGTAGATTTCTATAAAAATAAATTTTGAAGAAGAAAAAGATAAAAACAAAAAACAAAACAAGAACTTTTTAAATTTTAATTTTACATGTGCCAACCTGTTCTAAAAAAAAGAGAGAGAGAGAGAGCAAGATATGCTGTAAAAGACAACTGGATTGATTTTCATGTAAACATTATTTCATGACCTTTAAAAAAAAGATGGAGATCGATTATAGAAATCAGAGTTTGTAGTTCATACACAAGATAAGGTTACAAATAAACTATCATTGTCTTTTATCGTCTCATTAGTTTTCTTTCACTAAGGTTTATTGTGTCAAAATGAGATAAGTCTTAAGCAAAATTGTTTGTAATGATAACTGTCAATATTAATAACACTGTCTTGTATTTTATATTACACACTTCAGCTTTGGAAAAAACATATTTGTGTATGTTTTAGTGCTTCTAAACAACATCACCTTGCTGTGCATGAATGGATGTTTTTCATTGATAGGCCATATTTAGTGAGTGACTGGCTCCAACAGTTGTTTTTAGTTTTAGACAGTATTAGAAATGGGTGAATTGAGAAAAGACAGATGAAATGTTTCCTCCTAGCTGATCTAAAGCAGCTGGACGTAGTGCATGTTGCAGTATGAATACATTTCACTGGCTGCCTCATTGTGATGAGCACAGCAGTGCTGTTTTCCAGTGCTGTGCTCGGAGACAAATACCTGAGAGATGAAGCTCTACTCATTTTACGTGTGCCTGACTGTTTTAATGAATATAATTGCAATATTTAAGAGGAGAGAAGGAACATCGGTTTGGATCAACATCAAAAAGAGATTTGTGTGTTTTACCTTGTTTTTTTCCCAGCAGATTTTGACACTTATATTCATTTTAGCAGTATTTTATTACAGAATTTATCAATAATGTATCAACAACATTAGCAATGTTGCAATAGCAAGTAAACTAGAGTAGCACAAAAGCTTGAATGTAAGTTTAAAGCAGCACTATGTAACTTTTGGTGCTCTAGCGGTTAATAAACAGAACTGTTAATAAACACATCCCGCGAAAGAATATTCCAACCGGAGCTACTTCTCTAAGTTTATGTCTATGGCGATTCACGTAGGTATGTGTTACTCCGCAGCGGTGACGACCCGACTAGGCTACAATAGTCAAAATATAAGTACTTATTATAAGTGTACCGTAGTGATTCGGAATAAGACAAAAACACGGTTTGGAAGATGAATTCATGATGTACTCGCTCATTATATACATTTTGCAAATTTTGAACACAGAAAAATTTACATAGTGCTGCTTTAATGCAGAGTAGAGACAAGATTCTTTTTATTGTAAAAGGAAACTTTTGGATATGGCTTTGGGCCTGTATTTTGCAGCCCTTTTTGAGGCCGGTGTTGATTGTTTCCTGCTTCATATTGTTAATTTCCTGATGAACTGTCCTGTGGCCGTCAGTTTAAGACTAATTATGGAGCAGAAGGCCAGTTCACAGTGGTTTGCTCCTGGAACGCTGATCCACAAAGCAACAGAAATTATTGTTTTTTTTTTTTTTTTTTTTGTGTGGGGGGGGGGGGGGGGGGTACTGCCAACCCATAGTAGCAAAATGTCTCTCTTTCTACCATTAATACTTGTCAACTTAGCCTTTTGCTGCATTTTAGTAAAGTAAGCAAAATCACTGTTTAGTTTGAATACCAATGTTTGTGTTTAAATCTTGAATATTCTTAAAAATTATGCTTTTGTATTCCACAGAAGAAAGAAGGTCATTCGCGTTTGGAACATCGTGAGGGTGAGTACATTTATAGGCTTTAAGAAAAAAAAAAAAAAAGATGTTTTGGACCGTTTCTTACTTAATCATTATTCCCCGGGTAGTTGTTCTGCTCAAAGGTTTATTGACTCTAGCAAAGGACTGACACATTTGCGCATTCAAATCTTTGCATTTCATTAACAATGTCGAGCGGCAGCTGAGAGCAAAGCCATGTTTGTGAAGACGACAGGCACGTTCACTCAGAGCTGCACAATTCACTTGGCAGCAATTAACCGCGCGTTTTTGTTTTGATTCAAATTTGCTGTGCGCCCTTTGTAGTCCTGCGTACTTTGCGTATTATTGTTTTGCGAACACTTCCCTCGAGTTTTCTGCCTCTCTTGCTCGGTATTAGCCCTGTCTGTGAAATTCAGCACTGCATCTCCCTATTGTGTCCTGAACACAACTTTATGCTGAATAGCTGCATTGAAAGAAAACAAAGAAGAAAAAAAAAAGAGGAAAACGGATGTCCCCCGATACCTCTCATGGAAAATGTCTGTTTGTATTTGCTGAAAGTGGTCTAAAAACGCTCCAGGGAGCGAACAGCTTACAGTAGCGCTTGGAAAACCTGGGTCTGTGGGTCACAGTTATGTATGTGTGCCGATTGAAGAAGGACACATATGTCCAGGCAAAATGAGTAACATTTGGCCCCTACAGCCTATGACCAAATCACCAGCATGCCCTTGTCAGCCTGACAGAACTGCCCCAGATCTTTGGTGGCTGATCTGAAGGCTGGACAGGTCTGTTTTGCCCCCATTGCCAGGAGTGGATTGGCCAGAGGGAGTACCGAGTTTGTCCTTATTTATGTTGTATTTAATTGATATATTCAATAAAAAAAAATTATTGAAAAATTGTAAAAAAAAAGTTTAATTTATATTATTAAAAAAAAAAAAATTATTTGAAGTTTAATATTTATCCATTTAAATATTACATTAACAATATAAATATAACATCAAATTATAAAATAAATTATATTTAATAACATTGTTATATTAACATTTAACATTTTAACAGTTTAATATAATATAATATAAATTAGTAATTAGTAATAGAATATATATTAGATTATGTATATTACATATAATGTTGACGAAACCTGCAAAAACAATAAATAAATAAATACACAAGTAAATAAATAAATGTGTGCATAAATACACGTATTCTTGTTTAAATACATAAATAAATAATTAAACGTGATGAAAGTAGGCAAATAAATGAAATAAATTGGTGGGCAAATGGAAAATGTTTGAGGAAATGCTAAACTCATCCTAACTATTTTCCTTTGATTACTCATTTATTTCTGAATGTAGTTCCACATTTATTTTTCCTCTGCACAACATGCTAATGAGAGGGTGTCAATTATGCAAGAGTAGGCGGATCGTGTGTGGCGCGCTTGAGCGTTTGCCTGCGCATGCGTATTAACTTCATCAGTCAAGGTGACTGCTTATTATCTTACACGTTTTCATAGGGTTAGTTTTGTAGTTATAATCATGATAGAGCGAAATCATGAACGATTTTAAGTGGCCAATGTAAAATATTAATGCTTACATAGCTCTTAATTGCAATACTGAACCATTATTTGCTTAATAAATATAAGTTTGTCACCTGTATTTTCTGTTCTGATAACTAATGCGAAAATGTTCTAATCGTCTGTTCCTCGATTAAACCACTTCATACCAGTTCTCAAGGATATATATGAGTCTCTGTTTGTACAATAATAAATTGAGAATCAACTGAGATGTACCCTTGTGTATGTCACTAATTTGGTTCTCCCGCTGTAAAGAGAGAGAGATTGCTGCAGATCAAGTTGGTTGTAGAAGACCGTTTACTGACCATAAAAATGATCTTACACGTACCTAAACAACGAGCAGGTAAAACCATCCTAATAAACACTAGCTGCCATCAAAAGAACGAGCCCTTATTCCACGGATAAAGTGAATAATCTCACGATGACCATGGGATACTGATATTACAGTTGTCTCTAGCTGGAGACTCAATCGGGTTGCAAAAAATGACGTCAGGAAACGACACTGGCCATTTCGTTGGGTCGTTTGTAAAGTCACAGTTACCGTACGGACAATACAGCTCAGTTTTTTATGTATCTTGCTCTGTTCTTAATTGCAATACTGAACCATTATTTGCTTAATAAATATAAGTTTGTCACCTGTATTTTCTGTTCTGATAACTAATGCGAAAATGTTCTAATCGTCTGTTCCTCGATTAAACCACTTCATACCAGTTCTCAAGGATATATATGAGTCTCTGTTTGTACAATAATAAATTGAGAATCAACTGAGATGTACCCTTGTGTATGTCACTAATTTGGTTCTCCCGCTGTAAAGAGAGAGAGATTGCTGCAGATCAAGTTGGTTGTAGAAGACCGTTTACTGACCATAAAAATGATCTTACACGTACCTAAACAACGAGCAGGTAAAACCATCCTAATAAACACTAGCTGCCATCAAAAGAACGAGCCCTTATTCCACGGATAAAGTGAATAATCTCACGATGACCATGGGATACTGATATTACAGTTGTCTCTAGCTGGAGACTCAATCGGGTTGCAAAAAATGACGTCAGGAAACGACACTGGCCATTTCGTTGGGTCGTTTGTAAAGTCACAGTTACCGTACGGACAATACAGCTCAGTTTTTTATGTATCTTGCTCTGTTGAACGGAAAAGGTGAGTTTACGTAGGCCATACTGGATTAACACCAAGCATCTCCTGTCAGCGGGAAAGGATTGTTTTCCCCATGCTGTGCTCCCAGCTATCACAAGACCCGACCAAGTCCATGGTTGACACCCTCTCATTAGCATGTTGCGCAGAGGAAAAATAAATGTGGAACTACATTCAGAAACTCTCATAGTTGAGGTATACCTATGATGAAAATTACAGGCCTCTCTCATCTTTTTAAGTGGGAGAACTTGCACAATTGGTGGCTGACTAAATACTTTTTTGCCCCACTGTATATATATATATGTATACTGTATATACACTTTGCAAAATAATATAGATTTAATTGTCTATTATATTAACTATATATGTATGTGATATGTGTATGTGATATAAATAAATATAAGAAATTAAACAGTTCAGATGTAATATTTATTAGATTAGTATTATTTATTCTATTAGATATTCTATTATATATATTACATGTAGTGTGTGTGTGTGTGTGTGTGTGTGTGTGTGTAGTAAGTGTACTGTGTGTTTGTAATATTTTATTTAAATGTAATATTTATCAATTGAAATATAAGATAATATATATATTAAATTCGTACATTTTTTAACATTATTATTATTATTATTATTATTATATCAACTATATATACAGTATGCATATGCACAAATATCTTTATTTACATTTAATTTTTAAATATAAAATATAAATTAGATTTAATATTCGTATATTAAATATGTATGACATACATTGAAAATACATTTTAATAATTATAAATGTGTAACACGACATTATTATTATTATTATTATTATTATTATTATTATTATTATTATTATTATATGTTTGTATTTATTACATTTATTATATTTTTTGCTACCTATTTCAAATGTAAAAATGGCTATTTTTGACAGAACAGTGAACAATATATAGGAACTGATTAATACAGCAGGTCACAGTTTGTAGATAATTAAAAACATCTAAATATGTCCTGTGGGTTGGTCCATTAGATAACTGGCATAATCCTGTTTTCATATTTACTTTAATGATTTGTGTTATAATTACATGAGCTTCCTCTCTCCTGGTCACAAACGTTAATCACTGCTCTCGGTTAATCAGATCTATTAATCAAGCGAGCAATTAACAGCAATGTGTTGCTCCCTAAGGTAAAACAAATGTCTCACACCACATTTATTTAACTTGTACGCTTTTTGCTTTTTTTTCCTGTTATTGTAAGGTTTTTTCAATCTTCTGGACTTCCAATTAACTTCCAGCTAAATATCTGTAGATGTAAGCGGATCTGAAAGGTGTTTGCAGGATTCCTTTCTCCGTTCATTAAGAGACGGGTAATTAGTTTATTCCAGACTGAGCGTGAGATGTGAGAATAATTAGTTCCATCTAATCATGTGGAAAAGCGCTGGAATGGATCCACGGCTCTGATCCGTCAGCAAACATTCGACAGACAAACAGAGTGATGAACGAGGGATGAATGGATGTAATTGGCCGATTTAGAACGTCACCACGCCTCGTTCCACCGTGTGCGGAGTCTGCTCTTGCCAAAACACACACTACAGAGCCACATTATTCCTGTTCATATCAGAGTTTCACACACACATGAAAGAACTTTTCAGGTTCCTCAAGATTATTTGAAACTTGTCATCCACTCTAGTCTGGCATCCACAAACTTAAAAGAATTGGAATGAAATCTGGTCCACACTGAAACTTCAAATTCTGGCCAAGAACTGCCTACTTTGACAAAACATGGAAAGAAGCCAATAAATAACATAATGATAATGATAATAATAAATAAAAAATAATATTTGGGATAATTTAATGCATTTGCCTGGAAGCAACACTGTATAAAAATAAATAAATAAATAAACACGAGTGGAGCTAGAGCGAGATATGGCTTTTTATTAATTCCTTAATTTTTAACCATTTTATTGCCATCGTTTATATGCATCACAAAGGGAATAAAATGGCTTTGTTGCTCCGAGGCAATGAGCAACAGAGGGTTAACTATAAACAATGAATGCAATTTTAGACAAACCTCTTTAATGACACACCAGCAGGACGTCTGTCTTTATATGGCTCCTTTGAAGCTCTCCAGACAACTTAGTGCCAACTTATGAATCCAGTTAATAATACTTAGTAATTAGGCGACTGGGAAATACAAAGCGGTTTTCATAAATGTCCTTTTTATGAGGCAAAACCAGAGCTTTGAGAAGGTTTAATGACTTCTACAGTAAATAGTCTATTGCCTCCATACACTGTGACAAATTCCCCAAAGCGTTCACTTTGAGAATGTCACATGGTCGTAAATTTTTTGGTTCCACTTCATATCCTGCTTCAATGTAGTCCGCTACTTGTAATAATGGCAGTAACAGAAGCAATTTGCGAGCACAGATGTGTGATTTTTTGGGAAAACTGTGCCAAGAAATAAAGAGGGAAATGCAGGTATGAGTTATTACAAAGATATGAGATTTTTTTTACCAATTTATGGACACAGCTGTGAAATATAACTCTGCTGTACACTGTAGTGAAACCGACATGCCATATTTAAGCTGTGATTGTAAAACAGCAACATCCACTATCACGTTCTGAAGGGATGCTTGATTTTAGATTAACAATTTCCTGCGACACAGACACATGTTTGTTTAATCTGGATCATGTGCTGCTCGATTCCATCCTGGAGCCGAGCAGATCAAGAGGAAATTCAAGGGCACAAGAGAGAGCTTCCACAAACCATCTGCGGCCATCTGCTCTCCGGTGAAACCTGACATAGCAACAGACCTCTAGTGGAGTGCAAATGTCAGTTACATTTGCCAGCGCGCCTATGAGCTGAATATCAGCGAGTATACGCTGTAATTAAATTAGAGGAAGAACTTCTGTGCATGGCTCTGAGGAACGTCTTGCACTTTTTGTGACTTCTGGGGCCTGAAGACAAATGATCATGGAGACATGATGGGGGGGGGGAAGCATTTGTCACTTTAATTTACAAGATGGAATAATCAAATAATGGTAAAAGAGGCTTTGTTTGAGCCCATATTCACATGAAAAGCTAGCGGCCATTTACAAAAACGTCAAAACCCTTATATATACACATATATAAGTATAATTTGACATCCACAAACTGATGCATACTAGTTTATAAGGTTGACAATTAGTCAAAAATAAATTAATTGATCGCTGCAATGCAATCATCAGTAAAGCAATTCAATATGTTTAATTAATATGTTTGTTGAATGACATGTCTTATCATGATTGTTTGCTAAATACATTTTGGTATTTTTTCCTAGACAATGTTTTGTTTTCCATTGAAGAAGAGAAGACATGGATTTGGAATGAGTGATGACAGAATACAGAGTTTTAGGTGAACTATCACTTTAAGCCTCCTTTGTCTCCTCTCAAGGTGAGTGTTTGAGTTTCCATTAGTGTGTCTGGGGGGTGTGCTGGGGCCTCTTGTCGGGGGTCCCGCTGTTAGCAACACAAGAGCATTTAGTCATCGTAGACGGAGACAGCTGTGGTTGGGCACAAGGACCCTGTTGCTAGATTAATATCCCTCGCAAGATCGAGCTGCAGCGCTGGAGATGCCGGGAAGAAGAGCTGACTCGACTACATCAAGCCTGGAGCTGGATCTAGGGCCATTTTATTGATATATCACAAAAGTTTAAACTGCAATGAATTTTAAAAGACTGTACGTATAGATTTCTGCAGGCCCATGTGAGCCGCTTTCAGCAGATAACTGTTGTGTTGCAATATTTTTTGCCTTATCTATGTTTTGTGTAAATCGTGTGACAGCTTTAGCATTGCACATGATTAGGATGTCAAGAGAGGCAACATTTCCCCTGATCCTTTTTACTGTACGACTGGAAAACTTGAGATTATTGAGATGTGAGGGTTTGGGGATGAATGAAAACCTCAATTTTATATAATGCTTCGATTTTAAAGGAATAGCTGAAAATTAGCCATCCAAGATGTATTTAGCATTACTTGCTCACCAATCAATCTGCAGTGAATGGGTGCCGTCACAATGAGAGTCCAAACAGCTGATTAAAACATCACAATAATCCACAATTGACTCCAGTCCATCAATTAACGTCTTGTGAAGCAAAAAGCTGCATGTTTGTAAGAAACAAATCCTTCATTACGACATTTTGAATCTCAAACTGTTGCCTCCTGTTAAAAAGTCCTCTCTCCATAATATTGCTTTCATATATAACTATATATAATAGTTATCTACATATTTTAACTAACACTATTATACTGTAACAAGGTAATGTTTATCTTATTCTAATATATATATTATATTTTATTGTCATCTCACACATCATGGATCTGCATTTTCTATAATGTGTTTATATAATAAAATATATATGTGTTATGTCTTATTATATAATTAGCATAAACAAACAATATAATTCCATTCGCCATTCTCCGTGATTAAATCCATTCTCAGTGACTAAAGATTAAACAAAAAAATGGCGCATAATTTCTTACCGTCTGTTTCCATGGTGACTCATCGATTCATTGCACTGTTGAGAATGTCTTGTGTGTTAACAGTGAACATACTCTGAGTTGACTGAACGTGTTTTTGGAACCAGCATACCTCAAGTAAGCAAGGTTTAATTTAATTAACCAAGAGTTCAGGGTATAAGGATACCATTGGTTCCCCTGTTCATTGTGTCATGTTCTGATTGGTTGTCTTAGTCATGTGTCTTGTTTCCCATTGGTTTGTTCTTGTCATGTGACCCTCTTGTTTCCTATAAGTAGCTTCATGTTCCCATTGTGCCCTCGTTGTGTATTGAATGTATTTAACCCGCTGTTGGTGAGTCAAGTCAAGTCAAGTCAAGTCAAGTCAAGTCAAGTCAAGTCAAGTCAAGTCAAGTCAAGTCAAGTCAAGTCAGTGTTTCTTATTTGGATGTTTGGATATCACCTTTAAGTAAACTGCACTTGGGTTCTCACTTACGCTCGCCTTCAGTGGATGATTCGTTACAATATGTGACAGTAAGTTAACCTTGCTTTCTGGAATACCTCCCAGATCAAGCTCTGTTTACATGCGAAAACTGTTCTGGAGTTGAATGGATTACTATTGAATTATTGTGATGTTTTATCAGCTGTTTGGACTCTCATTGTGACGGCACCCATTCACTGCAGAGGATCCATTGGTGAGAAAGTGATGTAATGCTAATTTTTTCAAAATCTGTTCCAGTGAAGACACAAACTCAGCTGCATCTTTGATGACCAGAGGGTGAGGGAATGTTCAGCATTTGTAAAGTAAATATTCTTTTTTTTTTTTTTTGGTAAACTGTTACTTTAAGTGTCTTTACTACTTTAAATCTTAAAAAAATAATAATACAATTTAATTAAATCAGATGTGTCACAATAGCACAATCACAAAAACAGTACTCTCTAAATCCATATTAGTCTCTTCTCTGTCTACTTCAACCTCCTTACAGCATTTGTTTTGAACCTCATGGGGGAAGCAGAGTAATTGTTTTAGGAACATTCAATCCCGAGTTCATTGGAGATACAGTTCACTCTACATTCATGAATGTGGACCCCATTTAGAAAGTGCAGCTTTTGCAACCATATTTTAATAAATATTATAGTTGTTTTCCCCCCTTTTTTTGGCATAAGTTTTCATTGTTACTCATTTCCACATATGAGGAGAGTATTTACACGTAACCCACTTTGTAAAACATGATCCGTTGGACCAAGTTCTTGCAGTAACATTGTCCTAAATGACTGATGCTGTAGACGTTGCCAAGAACACTCCTTTATCTAAGCTTATATTGGCCTTATGTTTCCCCTGCCAATCAGTCTGAAATTCTTTTGTTAGGAAAATTGCATTTCCGCTAATTCAATTGCATTCAATTTCATCAAGCGTTTTTTTTTAGGCCAAAGGTATACATCCACTTCTTTAAATCAATGACGTAAGTGGAAAGGTTAGAGCTAAAGAGTAAATAGTAAAAACACTCAAAGCCACTACATGATGAATAATCAAAAAGGCCACTCGAATGGAATAAAGGACTTGCATTTCAAAACATAAAGGGTTATAGGTCTTTTTTCAGGCAGAAATGGCTTAGGAGTAAACACGCATGTTGTGTCCTCCATTATCGGCTATATGAGGTATAATATTCGATCTTTTGGCCAAAAATAAAAAAAAAGCAAGCAGTCTGAGTCGTCAAATATCAAAGGATGGTGACCAGTGAATGATTTAGGTCTTATTCTCACACAAAGCTATTGTCGGACTTTAGAAGACTTGACTTGAAATATACAACATTAATCACTTTTAACACTAAATGTCGAACTTTAGGAGCAAAATGTTGGTCATCATGGAAATTATGCCACAGTTGAGTTACAGATGTACATTGTATAAAAAATTATAAATCATTTTCAAATAAAAAAGAGATTTAAATGATTCACGAATATACCGCTCTTTGTTTAGATTATCTAAACAAAGTATAAAAATAATTACAATTATATATTTATTACATTATTGTATTTTAGGATTAAAAATCTGGGTAAAGAAATTAAAGAGTAAAGATACTTTTGATGCAAATATATATATAACAAAAGAAAATGCTGTAATATATAATAAAATAAAATGGTTTACGAATATTATTTAACTCTGTTTAGATGATCATAGTTTATTATGTTGTCTTTTCATATTTTGATAAAAATCTGGGTAAATAAATGTTAGTAAAAAGTTTTAATGTAAACTTCAACTGTGTGTGTGTGTGTGTGTGTGTGTGAGAGATCATAGGTAAATTATTGGTTTTCTTTTCTGTTTAAGTTGGAGACTTCCTGCCCTTGACCTCTAAGGTCTTCATGTTATTTCACTTCCACTGGATAATTAAGCTTAATCAATATCAGCAGAGGGAAAAACAGGAAGTATGCCATCATATTAAACACCTTTAGCGAGAACGTCATGGCACTTAATCATCTCTGGCTGCATCTGTTTCAGATAATGCCACATGTATTGATCTGTGTCTGGTGTCCACTGCGAAGCCGTGCAAAATGAATCAGAATCAAAATCAATGCAAAACAAGCTTGCATGGTGGGTAATGATAAATGGAACACTCTTTGAAAGCATCATAAAGAACTCATGAACCATCAAAAAAATAAACAACTAAATATCACCACCTAGCCTCGGCAGCTGATGAGATCGCTGAGCAATTAAATTCAATCAATAACTCCATTGGGCAAACAGGAAGTGAGCTATTCTTTGAACATCGTCACCGAACATCTGAAGAAAGGGACCATGACTTATGACATAATTATTTCAAGCTTCATTTGACCTCATCCAACACCATGTTTATTGATTTGTCAACAGAACGTTTTGTACAGTCATGCAAAGACCAATTACTCTGCTTAACTTTCAAAAATACCAAGTCTCATTTGTTTAATTCTCTTCTAAAATAATTAGTTGATGCAATGCGGCGAGAGAAAAGAAAGTAATTTAAGATCTAGTTGCCATAGCAGTCGTGAAAACTCTTTAAAATGTGTTTTGTAAGATCTCATTTATCCCACTTGTGCCAATGTTCCAAACGGCATGAGTCATGATTGTTCGCAAACAAATGACTCTTGATAAAATGCTCTAGAACCCATTATAATCAGTGATGCTGTCTACACTGGATGCGACGCGACATGACATGACACGACAAATCTTTGACAGTAAATCGATGCATCGTTCTATTTATGACGTACTGAGACAAAGTTCAAATGATTTGCATTGCGTTCAGAGTAGGCAGCCACAAGCTGTTGCGACAACTGTCGCATCCGGTGTTATGAACCAGGTTTTTATTGAGTCAAACAATATGATTCACTAAAAACTAGAACTTGCTTGTAAGTTAGAATTTGTCTGAATGAGATTCAATCATTCAAACTCGTTACTGAGTTGGCAAATGACTCCCTCACTGGACTGAGAATCGTTTATTTTTTCTTCTTTTTTTTCGGTTATGTTTGAAATGAACAGTAAATCACTATTTGTTATTACAGATGTTCACAACATAGTTTTGTTGTATGGTTCGCGAAAAAAAAAAAAAAAACTCTTATGAACTGTTTTTTATTTAGTCAATCAAAATGATTCACTAAACTCGCTCATAGCTTAGCCGTTTGTTTGAATGAGAGTCAATCATTCAGACTTGTTACTGAGTTGGCAAATGACTCCCTCCCTGGATTGTGATTGATTGATCGATTGATTTGCTTGCCTCGGTTATGTCGAAACGAATTATCCTTAAGATAAATGTTCACAACATTGTTTTGTTGTCTTGCTTGCACTAGTGTTCCAAACACAGTGAGAGCCCTAATGGTTCGCGACAAAAAAAATTACTCTTATGAACTGTGTTTTTTAGTCAATCAAAATGATTCACTAAATGCACTCACTCTTAGCTTAGCGATTTGTTTGAATGAGAGTCAATCATTCAGACTCGTTACTAAGTTGGCAAATGACTCCCTCCATGAATCGTGAGTCTTTTTAAAATTTGTATTCCTGGATATGTCCAAAACAAACCGTAAATCATTATTTGTAATTAGAGATAAATGTTCACAACATTTGCTTCACTAAACTCAAACTCACCTGTAAGTTAGTGGTTTGTTTGAATGAGATTCAATCAGACTCATTATGGAGTTGCCAACTGGCTACATCCCTGCTGTGAGGTGTTTTTTTTTTCGGTTATGTCCGAAATTAATCTTAAATCATTATCTGTAATTAAAAATAAATGTTCACAATAGAGTTTTGTTGTAGTAAATGTTATTCTTAAACCTTTCAAAATGTCACATAATAATAATAATAATAATAATAATAATTATTATTATTATTATTAGAATCCTCATTGTGTAGCACCATCCAGTTGTAACGTAATGTAATGTGCTATTACTTTTTCGATTTTTGCCTGGAGGTTGATAAAATGGGAGAAAGAAATTCCACTGACTTACAGTGAATGAGGAACTCAAGTCAAAATATCAAAGATTCTTGGGGGTGGATTCTTTTTGACTTGTGCCAGTATGCAACCACCCAGAACGCCTTAGCGACCGCATGGCAGTGCTCTTGCACCTACCTACAGCAGCCTAGCAGCATGCCAGAACCACACACTTTTTCTTCTGTAAAACTTTGTTAGTTGTGTTTGAATGCAAGAACACCTCTTTCTATAATACATAATGCATTATACTACATACATAATACATTACATAATTGACATCTTGCTTTTTATAATGCATACTTATACAGAGATTTTTAAAAACATGTTATTCAGTTCAATCAATGCATTTAATCCTCAAATTCAATCCGTCTGAAATAATTGTTCAATTTAATGCATAATTGCTGAAAAAAGTAATTATTTAAAAAATAAAAACACTTTACAGCCTTCACACAGTTGAATAGTAGTGTATGTATTTTCTTTTTATATGTTTTATATTTTGATAGATAGACAGATAGATAGATAAAAATATGCAATATATAAATATTATGTTTTTTTTATATTTACAAATATATTACATATAAATAGGTTAATAACTAAAATACATTAAATTACATGCATATGACCCTTTCAGAACAGACCTATTCATTTATATTAATACAAAATATTTTCACCATATATATTAGATGTATTAAATCATGAGTGAGTTTTTTAGGAGATTTATAAAAGTTTAAATCGTACACATCAAATACTGAATAAGTCTAACTATCTGTATGAGTCAGACTCTTATTCTTACATTTCCGTCTGAACCATATATTATGTTGCCATTTCTTATCAAATTACCAGTCAAAGCCCATTTTTATTCACATTTGATGCTTGGTGAATGAACTGACTCACGGTTAATGTATGGTAGTGAACTTTTTGGAGCAAATAATATGATATAGAAAAAATGTCATAAAGTAACCATTGATCGTTTCCATTTTCAAGACTGGCATTCAGAAATGTTTATGAGGTAATCAGCTTTTCCATCTCAATGAAATGATAATAGTTCATGAACCATCTAAGGTCTTCATAGGAAATGGCTAAATGTCAGCATCCACTTGATATGATATCCACACTAGAACACTATCAGTTCCACCAGGGTAGAGAAATCCCATCAGAAAAGCCATCTCCGCAGTGCAGAGCCCTCCCTTTCCTCACAGCGGCTTGTGAAAAACACTCTACGCTGGTATTGGATTAAGGAAAGCAGCCAAAAAGTCAATGAACAAACCCCAGCACCTCTTGAAAGGATTACATCTATTGACATTTTGACATTTGTATACACAAATTATATCCACGTTTTGGAGAATTGAGATGTCTGTCTGGCTGCCAAAAAGATGTGGCGAGAGAGGGCCGGTTTCAGTCTTGACTGACAGGAGACACGTTTCCTCCAGTGACATGATAGATTGGCAATTGAACTCAATGTCAAGTCAAAATGATGTGTGAATTTGTCTCTTTCACAAGTTTAATTTTACAACAGATCACTCACTCACTCACTCACTCACTCACTCACTCACTCACTCACTCACTCACTCACTAAATAAATAAACATAATTTTTTTTAAAGTGTTAGTTTTTCATGCCTAATCCTGAATCACTTTATTTATTAAAAAAAAACAACATATAAATAAATATAATATATGGGATTAGGAATTAAATTTGTGTTTATTCGTTAATTAATTTATTTATATTATATTTACTTATTGTGTTTTCATAAATACATAAAAAAAAAGATACAATATGGGATTATACATGTAAAGTCTATTTAGTTAGGTCTATTTTTAATAATTTAGTCATATGGACATTAGGTTGTCGTGCCTGTATATATGCTAATCCTGTAGCATATCTTTAAATAAATAAATAATCCCATGTCACATATTTCATTATTTAAAAATAAAATGTTCATGCTAATCCTGTATATTATCTTTATTGTTTTTCATGCCAATCTTATACCTTTTTTTATTCATTAATAAATAAATATATAAATAAATAAACCAAATTTTCATGCCTAATCCCATCTTTATTTAAACAAATAAATACATTTAATTTCCATGCCTAATCCCATATTGTATCTTTAAATAAATAAATAAATACATTTATTTTCCATGCCTAATCCCATCTTTATTTAAATAAATAAATACATGTAATTTCCATGCCTAATCCCATATTGTATCTTTAAATAAATAAATGTATTTCCCATGCCTAATCCCGTTTCTCCATTATTATTATAAAGTCTGCTGTTTGTGTACTTTGATAATTTCCCATGATGCCTTGTTTTCTATTTGCTTCTATTTTCTAGATTTTTTGGGGGGTCTGGGCCACAGCTGAAAAGATGGTCCCCAGCTGCAAAAACTGTTATGGTTCCATGTGATGCAATATGTTTGATTCATCCCAAGAAAACAAGCACATTATTTATTAATTCATTGTCCAGTTCAGCATATTTCTAGGTGAGACGCAATATGTGACATTTTGGAGGTGAGCAAGCGGAACTTTGCCATGTAGCTTCCCCCTTTGTTTCCCCCAAAGGATTTGCATTATTTATTCACACAGCTCAAAACTCTGGGCCAGGGGTCATTTCATAACCTTTTCCATATGTTCGCTGCTGACAATGACACAAATACAGCATGAGGAAGCAACAACGGCCTTATTCAGCATGCTTTCAAATATTTGAGCAACATAAAAATGTATACATAAATAAAAAACAAACAAAAAACTCTATGATTGATACGTATGCATATGCTGTGTTATGAAAAGTTATTTGTCCAGCTTACATTTCTAACTGCATGCTCCAGACATTATCTTGCCTGTAAACATTTCACACTACTGTGTGCACAAGATAAACAGCATCTGCAAAATAAACAGATATAGAGGGAGACATATTTTGTTAGTCTCTTGAGAGATGAATGCATGTGTCACCAGACACCAGCCATATATTTGAAAATCATGGCTCAGTGCAGTCAAGTTAACGCAACAGTCTTACTGTATAAGGGAGACGGGCTGGTTGTCTCAAGGGCTGTATTTGATGACCAGGTTTTGAGTCGAGTTTAATTTGAAAATTCAATAAATAACCTAACTTATATATAATTTATATAAATAAATGTATTTATTTATTTTTGCTTTAATAAAGGGATCTGATATTATGAATTAAACGGTTTAACCAAACAAAAACACTTTTAGAAAGACTTCCAACATGCTGTGCATCTCCTGAAGGGTTCTTTTGAAAACCTATGGATCAGACAAAGACCTTAAAAACAAGCAACAGCTTAGATTCAGCTTGTATGAATTTGTTACTAACAAAAAAATAATAATCAAGATTTAAACAGCTTAACATAATTCAATCCCAATTTCTTTGCTATTCCCCAGCCTGCAACAATTATGCAAATGCAGATTTTACTTTTGTAAAGAAACAAGCAAACTGAAAAGAAAAGTATGTTATCTTTGTCATATTCCATTTTAGCCTATTACACCAATCAGGATGAGCTTCACACTGGCTCAGAGAGCCACGTGAGAGAGGAAGATGACTAACTGCACTTCATACATTACATTACATGACTCTGAGTGGGGCATTTATTGCCTTTGTGGCGATATACACTGGCCGACATGCATCGACTGCATTTACCACATGACATGGAATTCACTCCGAGGGGGTCATAAAAGTCGATATATTTCAGAGGGAATATCAAAGCATGTCTGATCTATTCTTCACCGCAAAGCATTGAATTAGCACCTTCCCCTGTGCTTATTATGGGCGGCGAAGTGAGGAAGAGATTTCCATGATAGGCTGCTGAAAAGACATAAATGAATAAGAGAATAAAGTGATTTGCCCAGAGCTCTTGCGAGTTTAATTTGCATGAGTAGTGCATTTTGTTTGTCTCCCCCAAGCATGATAGATTACACCATGGACTCTGACGGAATTAAATGCATCAGCTAATTCGTTTTCTATGGTCAGTGCCATAAGGGTACTAGAGCTACATGCTATGCTAACATCCAATACACAATGGTTGCATCCGAATTTGCTTATTTCCCTAATATATAGGGGGAAAACACAAGCCAATGTAAACAGAGTAGTGTGTTCGAATTCACAGTATTCATAAAAAAGTACTCTGATTACATAAGAAAAAACACATAGCCTATTACTTAATAATGTTAAGATTCTGAATGGCGCTTCCTTCAGGATCCCATATAGGCCCTAGACCACAGGACGGTTTGTGAACGACAGTAATAAAGCAACTCAAGTGATGCTGGTAGTTCACATGACAATGACAATGTTTTTCGATTACATTCATACTGCAGACTATTCAGACTATTACATTCATACTACTATACTATTCATCCTCTATATAGATACTCTATACACATCCTTTTTTTAACAGTCGCAAAGTAATTATGCATAATTATTCAAAAGAAGTAGGCTACCTACTCGGAGAGAATGCGATTACGGATGCAGCACTGACTGAAAATAAGTTTTGTGGGAATGCTTAAAGTAAAGAAAAGTAAAAGTATGGCTCCATCTTGTGCAGGGAGAAACGGCACTTTTCAAGACTGAACCAAATGCTTCACAAAATGACTCAGCGATTCGCTGTTTCAAATCATTTGAAATGTCATACGTTGAGAACTGGTTAAAGCAATGTAAATGTAACGAAAAAAAGAGCAACCATGTTTAATAACAATTTCCAAGAAAACATTTTCTTTAAAGTGTTATTCACAAATGTGTACTATCAGTAAAACACTTTAAAGATAAATTTTCCGTACAGGCCTATGCATATTTTATTAATTTGTATCGCTTATTTTGTGTAGCTACCAATACTAACTGTACAGTCCTACTTTCAATTTATTAATCAGCAAAATTCCCAAACATGTTCGTGATGTACAGTAGCCTAAAATTCATTTTAATGAAGAGTCAAAATGCAGGAATCATCTTTTTTAAGTGATCCAACGAACAACTGACTCTTATGAGTCGGTTCTTTTAATTAAATGTCCGAAAAGAATCACAAACTGGAACCGGTGAAATAATCCTTCACGAATGACCTGAATCCAGAGCGAGCGGCTTGTTATTTTTAGTGATGTTATTTTAAAAATGAAGAAAGTTTTGTATAGTTAATTTCGTGAAACCAACATCGTTGTGTTTACAGAATGCATGGAAATGGCAATTAGCTAAACCCTGCTCTCACGTTTTTTTACAGCCACTGTCAATTACGTACTGAACACTCTGTGAATTACAGGAATCATTAAGTAACTGGAGTAAACATGCATTATGTCCAGTAATTATAGCCTATATAATTGTCAAAAATATTTGTGATTTGAAATTGTCATGATTTTTTTTTTTCAGTTTTTTTTTTTTTTTTACTTTTTAATTTTTTTTATAACCTATACTGTATATTGTTGACCACCAAAAAACTGGTTTCAATCATTTAGCTAACGAAGCATTGCAATGGAAAAGCATTCAGACACGCTAAATGAATGTAAGAAAAACAACCGGAAAGCTTGAAATTATAATGACCAAACAATGAGCAGATGTTTGAGCTATGATATGATATCTGCAAGGAAAGTAAACCACAGTCAATGAAGGGCAACTCCAGGCATTATATGAAAAATTCAAAGCTCCCACATTAAAAGTGTCTGATTTATTCATTTACTTTCAGAAAATACAGCTCTGGGTTCTCTATTATTCATGTGCACAGATCTCAAAGATCTGCACAGTCTGAGAGATGTAAACAGTAGGACGCTGTGAGAAGGGTAATTGAAATATAGCACTCTCTTAACCCGTATTATTAATAAGGATCTAAGGTGTTAGCAAGCTGGACGTTGAAATAATGAATGTTCCCGTGTTCTCCCATATGCTGGAGTTCTGCACTGAAGAAGATAAAGTGCTTATTTGAGGTGCGGAATCCTGTTATCAATTCATATGTGTCTTCTCTCAGGTTGAAATTATGTTTTTTGGGGAGTATAGGTATGTTCTTTGAGCAGATGAAGGGTTTATGGCACCGGGAGACCAGACAGACATGTTACATTAATATTGTGGCTTATGCAGCTGAGATCTATATACCAACAGAGCTGCACCTGCTTCCGTAAAAATGGGAAGTTTGTACAATCCAAAGAATGTAAATGGATTGTTGTAGACTTTTGTGGTATTTTATTTCTGCTTCAAGTCTGGGTCCTTGTCACTCATTGCCATATGGACAGTCAGTAATTATACTAACAAACAGAACTTGCTTAATCATGATTAGGCCTATCCGAAGAAATATTAGCTAATTTAATACGTGAGTCAAATAAACACTGTTGGATTCAGTTCAGTGAAGGATTCAAACTTGTAACAGACGGATTCAAAATGGTAACCAGTTTTTGAACTATTCATAAAAAGAACTGTCTTTTGTTCGAGAATCAGTAGATTACTGTTTGATCTGTGTTTTTGATTCACTAAAAATAATCGGTTTATAAGAGTCCTTTGTTTTGGAATCAGACTACTTTTTCACTGTATTTTTTGATTCACTAAAAGAACCAGTTCATAGAGTCATTTGTTTTGGAATCAGACTACACTTTCGCTAAATGTTTTTAATTCACTAAAAAGAACTGGTTCATAAGAGTCATTCATTTTGGAATCAGACCACACTTTTGCTGTATGTTTTTGATTCACTAAAACAACTGGCTCATACGAGTCATTTGTTTAGGAATCAGACTACACTTTCGCGACTTAGAGACTCTTTTTTTTTTAAAGAGTCATTTTGTTTTGCTTTAGAGACTTAGAGAGTAATTTGTTTTGGAAGAGTCATTTTGTTTTGCTTTGGAGACTTAGAGAGTCATTTGTTTTGGAAGAGTCATTTTGCTTTGCTTTAGAGACTTAGAGAGTCATTAGTTTTGGAATCTGACTACACTTTCGCTGTATGTTTTGTTTCTCTAAAAGAACCGGTTCATGCATTCGTGAAACGTGCTGCACTTAATATTTTGTAAAGAGTATGACAACCACAGATTGCAAGGACAACGTAAGAGATCAGTCTTTAAATTTCTTCACATTCAATACAGACCACAAACTCACATTCGCAACAGGTCTTTTGCTGTTGCACTTGCTATATGCAGTGGGGGGCTAAAAAGAGTAAATGTTTAATACAATTGTTATCACATTTTCAGGGGCACCGCTATGGTTTCTGGGCCCCCTGAACAGCATATTGACTTGGGCCCCCTCCACGATTGCGTTCTGGGCCCCCCTCTCCCTTGCCGGGCCCTTGGAATCACTCTAACCTTCCCCCTCATTACTGCGCCCCTACAGATTATATTGCTCATGTGAAATTGCTGAAATGTTATTTTGACATTGACTTTTTTAGAGATCTTTCCACATACAAGTCAATGGGAGCTACCACTTTATGGCTACAAAAATAGCTGTGTGGGTATCCTACAAAGATGGCCACCGATATGCAAACAAATTGGTTAGTGAACCAGTGGCTCAATGTAACGTACGAACACACCACTGCTGCACAGACTGACAGCCTGTCAATCAATAAAAGTTATGACAGTAAAAGTTATTTCTGGCAATACCAAAAAAGCTGTATTGAAATTGGATTGTGGTTTGGTACACGCTGTGTTAGAAGTCGCCCAACAGCAGCACAAAGCAAAGAGTTCTCAGAGCGATAGCAATGATGATGTCTGCCATCTCCCTCGGGAGGCCAGAAGGAGAAAGTGTTAGTCCGACATGGCCCGAATTAGCATAAAGCATCCTACAGGTGGCTCCTCTAGGGCTTCTGTGAACTTTATTTTGCCTGTATCGTGCACTTCCCGGGAGAACTGGTCCACGGGAATGTCTGTGGGAGGCTGTATGTGTGCAGTTCGGCTCTAAAAAGGTAGAAAGAGAAAAAAAACAGACATGTGTGACAGCTTTGATTAGTCATTTTACACCTTTGCAGAGTCTGGGATGAAGAGCACAAAAGCCCCAAAATATTACTGAGTTGTACACTGTGAGCTGTCAGTGTCTCAAGATGTTTAGATCAGACTGTCAGCAGATGTGACAGGATAGAACGGATGGCCCGTAATTGCAGTAACTCAATATATAATCGCTGTCCACACAGAGCTGATATGTTCCTCTATTGATAATTAATCAGCAATTAATTAGAAAGCTATTAGCAAAATATGCAAATGCAGTTGGATTTGTTGGCATGGAAAAATGTGAAAGTTTTTCTTATAGAAGTTCTGTGCAGAGGCATTTTATGCATTTACATTATGTAGTGTTGTTATTATTATTATTATTATTATTATTATTATTATTATTATTATAAATCATAATAATGATGGTAGTATAGTACTTTTATGTAATTTTTGAAAGATTTTTTGAAAGACATTATTGTTCTTGTATAGTACCTAAAGTAATGTAGCGAATCAGCTCATGGGAAATATGAATAATTAACCATAACTAGTTATAATTAACTATTCATATTTTAGATCCACTGTAGATATTTAGCTGACCACTCAGGGTCAACCGTCTTGTCAATTCTAAGAACGTTAATTTCCTGGTTAAAGGAAATAACTTTCTTACTGTACAATTCTATAAGTTTGTAACGTAAATCTGCATGATTATTGACTCCGGTTATGAGTAAACACTGAACACGTCAAGTGTGATTCAAGTAAGGTTTTATTAACTACATAAACACTTAAACTAGTCTAACATACTACATAAACACATTAAGCCGGTCTAACATACACATACACACACACACGCACACATACAGTTGGTATAGGAAAGGGTTAAAGTTTAACTCAGCATAGAAAGAGGCATAAAGAATGGATTTTATGGAACACTTTGCATGTATATTCAACAGATCAAAGCCTTCAGGGATACGTCAGATTCTGAGTTCAAACACACCTTTGTAAAAAGGTGTAACTGATACTTAATGTATCAATTAATAAGACTAAGTTTGATACTTGCACGTCTGTATGAACAAAGATTCCTGATGTGATCTTACGGCCCCAAGATCTTGCTGAAGTTGGTTGATGAGAAAGAACCAGTTTGCGTCAGAGTAACTTGATGAATGGAAAGGACAAGGCCGAAGCCTGGCACAAGCTTAGCGTTTCCGGGAGCGTTTGTCTCACCGCCTCTCAGAATTCCAACAAACCACCGACAGGGGCGGGTCACATGGAGTGTGGCCTTTAAAGCCTGCAGAGATTCACGCCTCTCAAGATGGGCTTGCCCAATGGGGAAGGCTGAAATCCCAAGCGGGAGGTTGGAAATACCGGGGAGTTTTATGACTCTTTGTCTGTAAGCATGGTATTTTGCATATGTAATGCACTTGAGTGTTGCTGCAGAAATTAGTAATGATTCTTAGAACATCCAATATGGCTTGTTAACTGAGGTTACAGAGTATTTGTCATATAAAAAGAGAATATATAGTGTGTATTATTACACACAGATGCTACAGTAATAATATTTTTGTTACATCTGTTTTAAACATTAATCTCTGTATTTGTAACTTTGAAAAGTGTTTTATTATTTTACTGTTACATTTAGCTACATTTTTAAACATGAACTAGATAACGTTTAACTTGTTTTTAATTGTTTTTCAAATGTTTTAAAAGTTGATACTTATTTAATTTATTTTTATTTTTTTAATTTTAAAGTTATACATTTGATTCTTTCACTTTATTCTTAAAATGCACTTTTAGTCTTCCATATGCAGCAACAGAGGCAAAATACAAAGATTTATGAAATTTGAAAAAATGTGCTTTGGGTAATCATCCTATTGCATCACCCAACCCATCGTTATTTTTATTATTTATATAGTATTATAATATTTATCAATATTTTGAATTAGCCTTATTTTCAGTTTTCATTTTTAATTTTAGATTTAGTAATTTTGTTACACACTTTTGTCATTTTTATTTGTTTTAGTTTTTTATATATTTCTATTTAGCTTCAATTTATTTTTATTTCAGTTTTAGTTTGAGTAGTTTTGGTACTTCAATTTATTTATTTTTATTTATTTATTTTAATTTTTGTAAGTTCAAGTTTTGTTTTATTTTATTTTATTCATTTTTATTTTATTTTAGTTTTTTTATTTTATTTTAAGAAAACAAATTTTTTTAATATGTTTATAGTTTATCAATACCAGCACTGGCCCAATCTCTCTTGAGCTTTGGAGGACACATTTTCTTTTCCTGCAAAATGTCTTGATGAACATTAGAATTAACTTTTCTTTCTTTCTTTTTTTTGTGCTAGTAAGCTGTCCAGTCCTTGAGGCAGCAAAACAGCCCCAAACCTTGATGGCCCCTATACCGTATTGTGTTGTGACTTTCTTTTCTCCAAACATAGCCTTGTGTGTTATTCCAAACAACTCCACTGGTTTCAGCTTTCAAATGTTTTGCCATTAGCTCTGTGTAACATCCAGGTGCATTCTTTGTTGACTTCAGAAATGTTCTCTTAGACACAATCTGCTTCCATGTACTTAGTCCTTGTTTAATGCAGTGGAGACCAGGGGTAAACCATGTGGAGACCATGTCTGAAATGTTGATTTACCTCCATCATGTTTCACTGACTGGATGCTAGCACTAGTTTTATGACTAATTAATGCAAAAATCCAGATAATCCAAAGGTTCACATACTTTTTCACATAGCTGAACATTTTATAAGTGTCTCTAGGGAATAAAACCTATGACCTTGTTTCTTTTTTTTTCGCACCAAACTCTACTAGCCAAACAACAAGAAAATGTATTCATGAACTATTCACACATACGTCCAACCAGATGCTTTCAAAGGCCCATGAAGATCACTTTAGATGGTCTTGCTTTTTAATGTTTGCTTTTCTGGTTCATGCTCTCTCCCAGATCACTTGTATTCTGAATGAAAGCTACACAGGAGCTGGGACGCCATACTGAGAGAAAACTCTGATGTGTGACTCTGAGAGTAAACAATTTCATTTATTGATAAAGTGATTAAAGTGACTCCCGCAGACATCGAGAGACAAACCAGCCCCACTGTGCCTCTCATGATCCCACAATTCCCAACTGTTTCCTCTCTAACCCGTAAGGAATTTCTTCACCGGCGATGACTGTTTAGCTCTACTGCTTAAGCTCAGTCTCGAATCACACCTACAAATTCAAAATAGCGATGTTTCCTCATATCTAATGGGTGAAGATTGAATTGCCCACACAAAGCAGTACAATAAAACATATCAGACAGTATCTGTGTGGTTCAGAGGAGATCTAACATATTCTAAATTACATTTACGGACTACTGGGAACAATGCGTGTATAATAAATCTCCCAGATAAAACCACATCACGTACTGTACACACAGCTCCTGAATATTTCTGTTGTTGATGCTATTATTTATTAAGTTGTTTTTTATTAATGTTATTTATATCTATACTTTTTGTTATCAGAACATTGCAGTAAACATCTGTACTGTATCTTCTGTAGTAATGCATGACCTGCGGGGCTATTACTTGTACGTTTTACATTAAAAGCCAGTGTAAAGAACCCCAGTAGTCTTATCCAAAGTGTCAAGGTTTGATTGTCAGCATGTTTGTTTTTTAAGAAATGTATTTATTTTTATTCAGCAAGGATGCATTGAATTGATCAAAAGTGCAAGTAAAGACATTTATAATGCTAAAAAAGATCTCTATTTCGAATTAAAAAAAATATTCTTTTGAACTTTATATTAGGGGTGTGGAATATTGACAAAAAGATTACATTTCGATACTTATTGGGATTTTTCGAAAAAGATAATTAAACGATATTTTGCTGAGCAAGTCCATGTCTTAATGATTCACTGAATCGTTCATTCAAACGATTTGTTCAAAACGGCAGATTAATTTAGAAACAAAGCAAGTGAATGGATCATTGAATCATTAACTCAAATGATTCATTCAAAAGCAGATTTATTCAGGAATGAACCATGGCAGTGTCACTCTGAGATGCATATATACATATACTGTATATACACTCGCTCAACATCAAGTAAACCATGACTGTTATAAGATGTTCCCAAAACCCCCAATAGCACCCAACATTTTTTTGCAGAATTTACATACAGGTCAGTTTGCTTGATTAATTGTGTTATTTTTTATTGTAATTGGCTAAATTAGCGTGTTAAATTCACAGCCCTACTTTCCCTCCCAAACTTTCAGTGGAATCAGTGTGAAAATAAACCTCTGGTTTTATTTCCCAGTCACAGCACACACCTAAGCTCTCCACTCTAGCATTTATCACAAAGATTCATTTTCCTTCTTGGTTGCAGCTCAGATTAATGAATGGTACCGAGGAGCAAAATTCACCTCTTAAACTGTGACCTTCAAACGTGCAGCCAAGTATCGCTAGTTCCGGAGCATCTTTACAAATGTATATACCAGCACCCTAGCAAGTGTCATGTAAGAGTCATTTTTTATTTATTGAGATCGCAGCTGCAAAAAAAAAAAAAAAAGTAGCCACTTAATGTATTTTTTCATCATTCAATTTCTTTATTGCAGAGACCACAAAAGAAGCCCATGATCACCATTCACTTTAATTGTAAAGAAAAGAGCAGCATGAACATTCTGCTAAACATCATCTTTAGTATTCCACCGAAGAAAGAAAGTCAAATGGCTTAGGACAGAGGGTAAATGACAGTTGCAAAAGTTGCACATACTCCCTCAAAAACATTGTTTATAGCTTCTGTGGAAATCTAATCTACTACTGACCCAATACAGCTGATGCAACGGAGGCCAATTCTTTGCAGACTCGAGTTCCAAGACGCTCCTTAATCTGTTTGCTTATTAATAACATTGACCAAATATAGCTGGAGTACAGAAAAGACCACACTCTATCCCTCTTGTACTCCAGTTCAGAGGGAATAAAATGTGGGCTGACTTTTTTCCCTCCATTTCTTTTGAAGTAAAGCTTTCTGCCTACACTTTACAAGCATTCACTTTGGCAAACAAGCCAGGAAACGCAAACGCAGGGTCAGTACGTTCTTGCTCAAGGAGATGAAGTGGAGGATTCCAATTTTTTTTTGTGTGTGTGTGATTCAGACACTTGACAATATTTTTAATCGACCGTTGGCAGGTTCAGTACAGACACGTTTATTTAAAGGAGTCATATGATGTTGCTCATCATATGTTTGGCCTCTTTTGGAAGGCCAAACAAAGCAGTTTCGCTTTCACAACGAAACACACAGCGTCTTCACGACATGGCGGCAGCAACAATACTACAGCGAGAATAAAAGTTACGCCTTCTTTCTTTGCGTGAACATTTGGGCGGCGTTATGCAAATCTTCCCACATAGTGACGTAGATATGTGGGGGCGTGTTAGAACGAGCCGTTTTAGGTAGGCGTAGTTAACTCTTAACTTTTATAAAGAATATCTCTTTGATTTGAGACTTTAGTCTTTGCAACTTTACAGATCTTCTTTATGCACCAAGAGCTTGTAACACTTCAAAGAGAAAGGAAAAATTGAAATTGCATCATATGACCCCTTTAAAACACTGACATGTCTGTATTATCGCAAGGTGTTTTTGAAGGCCCTTAGTGTATTTCTATAAAAATCCAGACATGTTTTCACAAGCATACTCACCGTAAATAATGTTAGCAGCTCTTAAATAATGCTGATGGTGGTTTTATGCCTGGAAGTATTTGGAAGTGGGATCCACTCCAGTTGGTTACATTAGGCTAAAAGCCAGTCCAGTCACAGCCATATTTGATTACTGAAGTTAACAGAGCCTTTTTTCAGAATAAAGAGTCCATCACTTTAAGTTTCTCTGACAGGTTGATGTAAGGGCAACAGATATTGCACTCCATTTCCTCTATGAAGGTTTTTTGTCTCATGCCCGCCTCATAACCAGTTTGACCGTATGCTCCGTTAAGTGTTTCTGTCATCATGATCATTATCAAGTAAATGGGAAAGTCAGAGATTCCCCTTAATTTAGATTTTTTTATTTTTTTTTTAATAAGAGTAAAAAAAAATTGAAACAGTGTGGGGACAATACTTTGAATAAATCTGTTTCTTGTTGCAAATTAGCTGTTAAGCTACTCAATTTAAAGCCCTCATTAGTGAACAAATCATTATTTTAAGTTGTATCTTTTAATTGAATCAGTTTCACGTCTCAAAGATTTATTTTTATTTGGTCATTTAGCAGACACTTTTATCCAAAGTGACTTACAAATGAGGACAACAGAAGCAATCAATTGTAGTATTAAAACAACTAAAAACAGATCCGAAACTAAAAGCTAAAACTTTCTAAATACTACCTATACACATTTAAAAAATAAAGAAATAAAATAAAAATGACAAATGCATACAACAAAATTTCAAAACTAAAAATAATGCTAAAAACAATTCAAAATATTAAATAACAAAAGGTATGAGTATAATAACGATTCTAACATAAAACTAAGACAAACACCAAAAAAACAACTATATATA
>NW_015506197.1:129294-135012 GCF_001515645.1 Sinocyclocheilus grahami
AAAATAACACTGCCAAACTTACATGCTAAAAAACAACAACTTACTTACACATAGTAAGAAATGGTTATAAAAACTGAAACAGAAGTGAAACAAGTAGCAGGAAAGAGGAGAAATAAAAAGTGATACTTATCCTTTGCCGGTGTCCCTGCCCGGTGGAGTCGCACGGTGGAGTCGATGGTCTTTACACTCTTCATGCGACGGCTGCTACGGTAAACTAAGCTTTTTTTATACCCGCCTAACAAAATACTAAATTAATTCAGCTGGACACACTTTCCTTATTTTTTCCTAAAACAAATGGCCAAGCAAGCGCAGACACTGACAAGATACGCGATACAGAACGAGACCAAACGTGATATCAGCACGTCTCCACACAGTAAACAAAACAAGCGTTTACTAGCAACGACAACTGCACTAAACACTAATGAGACAAGTAAATACACTTACTTTTAACTGTGAACTGTTTGTTCACAAATCTGAATCAATCGGACCGAAAACTACTCGATTAGTTAAATTTCATGTCCAGCTTCTAAGTCGAAAGCATGATGGCAAACAACAGCTTTAATATTTCTCCATAAAACAGGCTAACATTTGCATACTTTTTGTGTAGAAGCAATGAATCCTATTTTTGAACCGGTTAATTTATGTGAACTGTCCGAATGATTTGATTTATTAAAGTGAATTAGCTACTGCGACTCCTCAAAACTAAATGGAAACTAAAGAATTGCAATTAAGGCAAAAATAAGTAATCTGAAGGTTAATTTTGAGGGAGACATTTCTAGGATCACAGTCCACCATGAGATAGAAATTAAGTTGCAAAAGCATGAAAGCAAGGCTTTTTTTGAAAAGCTTTCCTGGCAAGAGTGGTATGGAGTTTCTCTCAAGCAGATGTGTATGTGTGCTGGAGGAGAGCAGTGCATTATGGGGGTAAAGCGTCTGGCATTCTGAACAGGCTGTGTGTGTCACTGTTTCCAGGGGAACATGGACAAAATGCCCATCATCCTAGACATGTACGTTTTATTTTGGATGAATTTTGCTTGTGTTGAAAATGGTGAAGACACAGAAAGTGTAATCACAGGCTCTGTATTGGTTTCCAATACCTCAATTATGTTTTGCAAGTATGCAACCTGTTTGCTTACTGTTTGCATATTGAATCAGTTTAATCTTTCATTTTCAGCTTGATTTCTGTTTTCTAACGGCAGGCTTGTGTTGTGAAACAAACATTCAAGGGAGACCCCATACCGAAGCGTCTTGCTGTCAGCTGAACTGAAATAGCCCAGGCCCAGGAGACAGAGCAGGTAGACAATGGAAGCCTGTGGTGATCAAGGCAGACAGGGTCAGCAGGAAGCGGAGGAACAGGTCTGCCATGTCAGTGACTAAAGTGCTTGCTTGGCAGTGGGAGAAATATAAATTAAGCATGGCCCAAACAAATGCCACTCACACAAACACAGAGACAAATGAGGCAAAATACGATACTGTGCTAACTTGAGTGTGTCTTCCAACACAGTTTCATAGAATTTTGTACTTTGCTTCAGACGTCGTTACACTTCGCTTCTTCAGATGTCGTTACATTTGGCACCACCTGTTGTGCACATCAGACTTTGCATTTGATTTTTCTAAAATTAGATTTGCTCAGGGAAATCCACACTCTGAAAAAACATGTTTTGTATTTTTTTATTATTATTATTATTGCAGTAATTTAATTGTTAATAATAATAATAATAATTACTGATAATAAATAAATAATTCTGCATTAAAATGTGGAAACTGCATCTAATGTTTGGGAAGAATTTTTTTATAAAATATATTTAAAAAAACATTTTTTTTTGTGGGGGGGGGTCAACATATTTTTGGGGATAATTATTTTTTAAATATAAATTATATAAAATACTTTTTTGATGTCACATGATGTTGTAGTTTTATACATCAAATTGCTCTCTGCAGAATGTGCTTATAGCATGCTTTTAATATAAAAGTATATATTTTTCAATAATTTATGACCACAATTTAGAACTTTAAACATAAATCTTAAGTTATTTAATATGCAATACTTATAATGATGACAGATTTTATGTTATGGCAACAACATTTTAAGCGGAGTCAAGAATATAAATACAAACTAATTAAGAAAATGCACTCAGCTCATAAAAAGCTATGCAAACGGTTCCCTTCATTTGTATTTAAATGCACAAACAGCTCATTTTACCAGTGCATGACCACTTCATTAAAGCTAATGCATCATGCAGGTATCATCACTTGTGTCTCAAACAAAGCGATGAGGAATTGGATTGGAGACATTAAGGAGCACGTTTTCATACCTCCTGTGAAATAACTGCTCTTCTCCTCTTAATGAGCTGAGTGCTTTTTATTTTGGTTTTGTTTGGCAGGCTGCTAATTAAATTAAAATATGGAGATAACGGACAGAGAGTGGTAATTAAATCCGGGGTCCTTAAACCAAATCACATGAGTGACTATTTGCTAGAGGTACATTCAATATTGAGTTAACACTGACTTCCTTAATTGTTTACGTAACAATTAAATTTTTTCCCACCACTGAACAGTAGCAATAAATCTTTTGTAAAGCTATAAAACCATTTACATACTGGCTGAAGTTAATGCTGGAGCATGATTGCTTTGCACATTACTGATGATGCTTTTGTTACGGGTCGCAATTGCTAAGACTGGAAAATTACAATAAATTGCAACGAAAATATATTCATATACTATATTGCCTATTTTCACTCAAATTATGGCTCATACAGCTTTATTTTTTTAGAGATTCATGTATCTAAACTATGTTTGTTTTGTGTAAATCAATGTAGCTTTAGACAACTCAAGTTGTCAAGCTTTCAGCAACCTTAATTTTATTTTAAATGATGCTGTTTGACACATTTCATCATAAATGCTTAATAAGTTTCATTACAAACAGTGATGTTTGACATTTTTAATACTCCAAAGTCAATAAAGGTTTATTAGTTCATTATTTAAGTGTCAGATCCCAGCCCACAAGTGCTTTATTTTAAGAAAATATCTGTGTGTGTGTGTAAAAGCTTACCACAGTAATGAAAAAACTCAATACCCCGAACTGAACTTCTTTCTGAATTAATGACAACTATTGATCCTTTTTTTTTCATGACTCTCGCTCAATATTTTTTCTGGTTTTATTTTACAATGAACAAACTGTAATTTGTGGAAAATTATGATTTATTAGCAGGCAACCATTTTACCACCAAAATAACACTGTTTGTTGTCATATAAAATTCCTTTGGCTAGTGCTGGTGAAAATGAGTCATGTGACTAAAATTGTGATTGTGACATGCCTAATTATTGACATGCATATTTAAAGGGGTCATATGATGCTGCTAAAAAGAACATTATTTTGTGTATTTGGTATAATGAAATGTATTTATGTGGTTTAAAGTAAAAAAAAACACATTATTTTCCACATACTGTACATTATTGTTTCTTCTCTATGCCCCGCCTTTCTGAAACGCGTTGATTTTTACAAAGCTCATCGGTCTGAAAAGCGAGATGTGCTGTGATTGGCCAGCAATCCAGTTCGTTGTGATTGGCCGAATACCTCAAGCATGTGAGGGAAATGTTACGCCCCTAACCATACTGTCAGGCCGTGTCCCGGAGCGACGATTCAAAAATATGAAAACCCATTATAAACGAGGCATTTGTTGCATCCAGTGAGGACATAATTACGGATTATAATGACTTATACTGTCTTTTTAATGTGTATGTAAACATAAAACCATGTCTGCATTTGTGATCGGAGAAATGACAAACAAGCGCTACAGCATGCGAGGGAAATGTTACGCCCCTAACCATACTGTCAGGCCGTGTCCCGGAGCGACGATTCAAAAACATGAAAACCCATTATAAACGAGGCATTTGTTGCATCCAGTGAGGACATAATTACGGATTATAATGACTTATACTGTCTTTTTAATGTGTATGTAAACATAAAACCATGTCTGCATTTGTGATCGGAGAAATGACAAACAAGCGCTACTCTACACTGCTCAAAACTCGCGTTTGAATTATCAGTGGCAAATTCTTTAAATACGAAAACGTACTTACAGTCTGTGAGCAGCCGGCATTGTAGTCTACTCTTCCAGGATCACGAAACAGTCCTCCATAAATTGTGCTGCACACAAATTAATATTTGGGTTGAACTGTTCTGGAACAGTGTTGTAAATACAACTTAACCACTGATTTCTATTTGTGTCCTCTTTTGGAAGGCCAAACAAAGTAGTTTCACTTTCACAACGAAACACACGGTGGGCTAGAGTGTTCTCTTTGGATTTGAGACTTTAGTCTTTGCAACTTTACAGATCTTCTTTATGCACCAAGAGCTTGTAACAATCAAGGAAAAATTGAAATCGCATCATATGACCCCTTTGAATTTATCTTTATTTTTATGTGTCTTTCACAGACTGTGAATACTGAATATACTTTAAAGGCTTGTGCACTCAACTGTTTGCGAAATGGAGCTTTGTGCTCTTGTATCCTACCTCTCTCATTCTGCACAAATCCAAATATTCCATAATATTTCCATATTTGCGATGTAACGTATCTGAATGCTGGAACTGATGTGTTTTGTGCGATCACTTTAACTGTTTCCTTATACCAGCAGAATCAACTTTAAACACGTATTGTCTTAATGCATCATTGTATAAAAGTCTGCTTTTATTTGTGTACACTCACAATGAAAACAAACCATTGTGCTTTTGTAAAATAAAGAAAAGAAATAGGATGTCGATTTCTGCCATTTGAGTTTCCTTTCCGTGAACAAATTAAGCCTGTCACAAAAATGAACTGAAACTCAGTGTATATAATAGACTGCGTTACGTGTCGCAGTTTTTTTCCCCTTGTTTATCTGAAAGCTAAATCAATTATGTTTCGAGAATTTATTATAGGCCTATATGTACTGCAGATTTTATATACGTATATAACATAATGTAATAATATTTAGTATTTTCACATCTAGGTGGAAAAATGTTTAATTTGTACCACTGTTCAAAATAAATGAAAAGAAACCGAGCATAGTAGATTTTTTATTTTTTTTCCTGTTGTACCGAAATTGTATGGAACTGTGACCCCCAAACCGAGGTATGTACCGAACCGTGACATCTGTGTACGTAATATTATATATATATATATACGGGTATATATAATTAAAATAAATATTTTAATAAAATAAAGATATACATATACATATACATACAATAATACAATTATATATAATATTATTTTATGTATATCGTTTCTTCATCCTACTTTTTTACATTATATATTATTATATTATATTCAAATACAATATATAGTATATTTATTGCACATATTTTGTTTCTATCAATATATAATTAATAATAATAATAACAATAAAAACAACAATGAATGATAATAATTTATTTCTTTCAATAGATATAAATACTCGCATATGTTGTTGTTTTTGTTGTTATTATATATTTTTAAATGCATGATTTATTTATGTCTTTATTTGTTCTTCATCTTACTTTTAAAAATAATATTATAGTGTCTAATATTATATACAAATACAATAAATAGTATATTTATTACATATAATATTATCATATCTATCCATCCATCCATATATATATAAGATTTTTTTTTTCATGTTTGTATGAAAAACATGAAACACTTTTTGTTTCTCTGATAGGAAATATATATCCCAAAGTAATTATATGAAAT
>NW_015506197.1:135023-147230 GCF_001515645.1 Sinocyclocheilus grahami
ATGCATATTACTAATCAAAAATTAAGTTGATATATTTATGGTAGGAAATTTACAAAATATCTTCATGGAACATGATCTTTACTTAATATCCTAATGATTTTTGGCATAAAAGAAAAGTCGATAATTTTGACCCATACAATGTATTTTTGGCTATTGCTACAAATATACCCCAGCGACTTAAGACTGCTTTGTGCTATATATATATATATATATATATATATATATATATACATACATTAATGTAATTATGTGTTTATGTATATGTAAAGTAACCTTTGCTCTTTCCAGGTTGAAATTTGCACTCATGTATACAGTAAGCAGCATGGGGGCTTCAGATAAGCAGTCGCATCATGAAAATGAGGCCAATAATTCAAGCTAAAATACAATTCTTGCCCATCAGGTAATTTTCTGATTATGGGCTCCAGATTTTTATCTCCTTTCAGCAGCTCCAAAAAGTCATTTAAGACTCCATGTCGATTTTATGGGATTTTTAATATTGTGCCAAATGTCAGCTCCTCTTAGTCGAAGACAAACCATTTGGGAATGTAATGTCCTTTTCACGATGTCACTGCAGGGACAGGGTTAAAAAGGGAAACGGCCGGTTAGCACTTCAAAAGACGTCAAAGAAAAACTGCAAATACCAAACTAGACAGTAGCTAGATTCCCGAAACAAACTAATTAACTTTAACCAAACAGCTTAAAGGATTGGAAGTCGACGGTCTAGGTTAAAGACGGATCTGAGGCAATGTGACCTTTCCGGTAATGACTCCACACTTCAGTGTCAGGGGACTGACATCCTTCGTGTCAGTCTGCGGACAGCAGGAATGACACGTCCACACTTTTCTCACACATGAATGAGAAATGGCAGGAGCTTGATGAACGCCTCTCATATCCTCACGGCTGAGATTTAGACAGCTCTTGTTACTGTATGTTCAAGAGTTCAACGCTGGGCTGTTTCCTTGCAGAGAATAAGAAAAGTTGCATTTTTTGTTTGTTTCTGATATATATGTGACCCTGGATAACAAACCCAGTCTTAAGTCTCTAGGGTATATTTTTAGCAATAGCCAAAAAAACATTGTATGGGTCAAAATTATAGATTTTTCTTTTATGCCAAAAATCATTAGGATATTAAGAAAAGACCATGTTCCATGAAGATATTTTGTACATTTCCTACCGTAAATATATAAAAACTTAATTTTTGATTAGCAATATGCATTGCTAAGAACTTCATTTGGACAACTTTAAAGGCGATTTTCTCAGTATTTTGATTTTTTTGCACCCTCAGATTCCAGATTTTCAAATAATTGTATTTCGGCCAAACATTGTCCTATCCTAACAAACCATACATCAATGAAAAGGTTATTTATTCAGCTTTATTAAGATGATGCATAAATATACATTTAAAAAAATTGTCCCTTGTGACTGGTTTTGTGGTCCAGGGTCACATATGATATTATTGCATGATGTGATTGTAATATATGTATTATATGTATGTGTGTTATATAGGAAAATAATATTAGTTATATAACATTGATATATACCTTTAAATGTATATATATATATATACATATACATACATACACATACATACATATATAAGGGTGTTTTTATTGCTTTCTGCTGTCACTGTTAAAAAAAAACATGGCAAGCTTAAAAAGATCATGCAAAATAATAAAATATGTATCTGGTATTCAATCTGATAAAAGTAAACAATCTTTACTCTGTGTGACGGCAAATGCTTTACAAAAAATTTATAATTAACAAACATTGATGTTTAACTTTATAAAAATGTCTAAACATTTATGTTCAGCCATAAAACTGCAATTCTCAGTCTTCTTTAGCTTTTTATCACAACTAAATCATGCTTCCATCTGCTAGGTAAAGCATCTGCAATTATTTATATATGCTGTAGACAGTGCAGATACATCCCTGTTAAAGTGCTGCTGTCAGTGATCATTGCCGAAATCAAGGAAGTTATGTAAACATTCCAATATTTCTCATTATACAAACCCGCTGAAACACGATTCCGGTGATTGTCCCCGTGGCTCAGCTAATGTGATTATATTAGAGTTACACAGCTATCTCGACTTGCTTAAAGACCTGTCATGTGGCTGGAACGAAGATGGAGTGATATGTTAGTTTTGCAGCAGTTCTGAACGCCAGAATACGCATTTGAAAATGTCTCTTTTTCATCTCAGTTAGACTCTTAAAGGGACAGTCCACCCAACAATGAAAATTCTGTCATCATGTACTCACCTTCATATCGTTCCAAACCTCTATGACTTTATTTCTTCTCTGAAAGATATTTTGAAGGTTGTTGATCACCAAACAGTTTCAGTTCCCAATGACTTAATAGTATTTTTTTGTCCATACAGTTTCGTTACCAACATTCTACAAAATATCTTATTTTGTTCGAAAGACAAAGTCAAAAGTGCAGGTTTGGGTGAGTAAATGATTTTGACATTTTCTACACTATCTCTTTAATTTTACTAACATTTTGGTTTGCAAATCACACAGTATATGCATAAGTAATACAGACTACATTTATGATGTTTAATTATGCTTTTCTGTCATTTTGGAGCTCAGTGGTGTCCATCCTTATTCACTTTTATTGTATAAAAAAATAACTACATAACTCTCTGAATAACAACTCCTTTTGTGTTCCACAGAAAAAAGAAAGTCATATGATTTTTGACCGACATGAAGGTGAACAAATATTATTTCTAATATAAATATAAATACTATTTGAGAGAAGCTACATTAGGTACCATGACAAAACGTATTATTTACCATTTTAATTGAAACGCAAACTCTTTTGTTAGTTCAAAGATCATTTATAGCTAACAAACCTGTTGTGTCGACAGGTTATCCAACTTTTTCTCCAAAAAGTGAAAAATGTCATTACCATCACATGCTTAATATATATTTTATACCATTCATCGTGTTTTACGCCACGTAGTGAATGTTTTAGCACAGATGAAACAAGATTTTTCCAAATTTCAAGTCGTCAAAAGTGCCTCTAATTAAAGAACCACCCATTTGCATTATATTAGCGGTTTAGTGTTGAAAAACATGACTCTTTGGCGTTCAGAGCCATTTTTGCTCAGCAGACCAAATTTCTCTCGTCTTTTCAGACCTTCCTTAAATGGAGGGTCTCTGTTGCTAGCTCTACATAATTAGCTATTAACACAAGAAGGCAGCTCGCAACTAAACCGGAGTTATAACTCCCATTTGCACAGAGAGGCACTCAAGGTGATTAGTATTCACTTTGTTTCGTCTGACATGTGAGCGCTGAACCTAGGCTTTATCTCCTTGATTCACTTTTGGCACTCCTTCCCTGCCCCAGTTTTGTGCCATAATAAATTTGCTCTCAACCCCCAATATCACAAGTTTCACTCCCTCTGTGCTATTAATTAGTTTCTTTTAATGCTCCCGACCCTCCATTTGTCTCTATTTTTCCATCCGGCTTTCAAATAACATTAGGTCTAGAAGTAAGGATTATAAATTACAAAAAGGGCATGAGAAAATGAAGTATCTGCATAGAGTTTAGCAGATGTTTTAGCATGTGTGTGGTCCGTAGCGTAACCAGAGCTGCGTGTTAAACGGTATTGATCGCTAGCGTTCCCTCCAAAGTCAACAGAACAAATAGCTTCAGATGGGAAAATATGTCACAACTAATCACTTTGCCATTAGAGGTCTTATTGCTAGGACGCTGATCATCAGCATTTATAATGAGCTAATTAATTCTGCTCCTTAATCACAGAAAAATTAGAGATAGCGATTGATGATTTTATTGAATAATCTGTCTTGCTTCAACAACGACTTCAGAATTTTGCATATTGTTTCAATACAGCAGCAAATTACTCGTAGCGATTATGCCAACATTGCCTAAAATTGATAAATGTCAACATCAGAATCAGAAGAGCTTTATTACCAAGTATGTTCACGCACACAAGGAATTTGACTTGACGACAGGAGCTTCCAGTGTAGAAGAAAGTACAAACATAGTGCAGACATACATAGGAATAACACAGTAGGAATGTAATATAACACTAGTATAATAAAATAAAATAAAACATTTAACAATGTACTATATACAGATATAGAAGTATAGGAAAAAAATGTATTGTTTAGACAAATGTACAGATATGTTTATTAGTGTGCAGATATGTTATTTACAAAGTGTGCTTCTTGATGTCTGATTTGGTAGCTGAACCAAGTGCAGGGGGTTTTCTCCTGAAGTCCACGATCATCTCCACAGTTTTGAGCGTGTTAAGCTCCAGGTTGTTAAGACTGCACCAGACAGCCAGCTCTTTAACCTCCTGACTGTAAGCAGACTCGTCTCCGTCCTTGATGAGGCCGATGACTGTAGTGACGTCTGCGAACTTCAGGAGCTTGACAGAGGTGTCCTTTGAAGTGCAGTCATTTGTGTAGAGAGAGAAGAGTAGTGGGGACGGGACGCAACCCTGGGGGGCGCCAGTGCTGATGATGATAGTCCTGGATGTGAGTTTGCCCAGCCTCACTAGCTGCTGCCTGTCTGTCAGGAAGCTGGTGATCCACTGACAGATGGAGGTGGGCACGGAGAGCAGCCGGTTTATGGAAAAATCCATTTTCATACCCATCCAGATATGTTTTAATTGACAATATGCATTCGCATTTGGATTTATGGGTTTTAATTAACCCAACGGATATAATTTCACTTGAATTATCAATATAAACTGGATTTTTATGCATAAATATGGTGAAATACAACAGAATTAAAGCCTGTATCTAACACTCAATAAACTCAATCATTTCCATTTAAAACTCACCATTATGCTTGGCAAATCAAAGCAGTCTAGATCTAAACGACACTCATAAAAGTTTGAAACTCCTGAAACGTTTCACCTGTACATTCAGACAAGGTTATGTCATTAGGATTGCTGTAATCTATGTGAAGTTTAAAAAATAAGATAACTAACAATGTTGGGAAAGTTTACTTTTAACATTTTCATACCCATCCAGATATGTTTTAATTGACAATATGCATTCGCATTTGGATTTATGGGTTTTTATTAACCCAACGGATATAATTTCACTTGAATTATCAATATAAACTGGATTTTTATGCATAAATATGGTGAAATACAACAGAATTAAAGCCTGTATCTAACACTCAATAAACTCAATCATTTCCATTTAAAACTCACCATTATGCTTGGCAAATCAAAGCAGTCTAGATCTAAACGACACTCATAAAAGTTTGAAACTCCTGAAACGTTTCACCTGTACATTCAGACAAGGTTATGTCATTAGGATTGCTGTAATCTATGTGAAGTTTAAAAAATAAGATAACTAACAATGTTGGGAAAGTTTACTTTTAAAAGTAATGCATTACAGTATTGTGTTACTCCATAAAAAAAAAAAAAACAATTACTTTTTTAAAAAAGTAATTGTTTTTTTTTTTTTTATGGAGTAACACAATACTGTAATGCATTACTTTTAAAAGTAATGCATTACAGTATTGTGTTACTCCATAAAAAAAAAAAAGACAATTACTTTTTGAAGAAAGTGCCTCAATTTCTCTCAACATGGGGCCGGCAGAGTTGTCAGTGCATAAAACAAAAACTTGTGTTACTTATTTAAAAAAGTAACTCGGATATTTTCTTGAAAATGTAAAAGTAATGTGCTATGTAACGTCTGGACCACTCCAACACACAATATATATTTTGTTAGCTAGATTTCACAAATACTTTGTAACACCCCAGAACGCCGAACAAGACCCTGGTTTCATGGTAACCCGATACATTTACAACCTTGTGGAATGCGAGCCGGCTCTCATTCTGCTTTCTCCAGAAACAAGGGGTACAAATGCACAGGAGAAATGGACTGTTCTACTAATTAATTCATAGGAAAACCTTCTTTGAATGAACACCCATTTTCTTCAGGCCATTGTGTATATTATTGCTGTGTTGTATTTAATCTGTTGTATTATAGACTATTTTTATTCATGCTTACGATAAACCACTCATTCATATAAGTAACTCTACCATGTCTAGTATCTATGATGTGCTACTTTACTAGTTACTCGAAAAAGTAATCCGATTACATACAGTAACTCGCGCTACTTATAATGCATTACCCCCAACACTGATAACCACTAACTCTGTTGTTTTAAAGTGCATCTAGCAGGTGGATTTTGTCTTTATTATATGAAATATAGACTCTTAATCTCTGGGAATCTCTTTGGAATGAGGCAAAGTCACAGTAGGATCTTAAAAGTTACTCTGAAAGGAATCATTCTGGAAAATGTTGGTTATTACAAGGACAAAACAACAAACCTACAGTAAAACAAATTTGCTAAGCATTAGGAACTCCTGGGCTCCCCATAGAGCATCCGTCACTGTCACCTCTGTCTAACTCCATATGTTTCAGTGGAAACTCCGAATGATTTGCCAATGATAAATTAGCTGCTTAGACAGAGATACACAGATTGTCTCTTGGTTTTCCCACTCCTGAAGCAGAGAAATGGAAAATTAAAAATTTTTCTTCCTCAGGAAAGGAGTGAAGAGCTGTCTGGGTGATGCAAAATAATATTTTTGTGACGTAATAGATGTTGTTAATGCGTGCATAATTTGTGTTCATAATTATATGGTAATATTGCGCAATATTATTACAATTTAAAAGAACTTCTCTGTTTTTGTATATTTTAAAATGCGATGGAAAAGCTGAATTTCCAGCATCATTACTCAAGTCTTCAGTGTCACATGATCCTTCAGAAATCATTTTAATATGCTGATTTGCTGTGCAAGAAACATTTCTTATTGATATCAATATTGAAAACAGTTGTGCTGCTCAATGTTTTTGTGGAAACCGAGATGCATTTATGATTCTTTGATGAATAGAAAGATCAAAAGAACAGCATTTATTTGAAACAGAATTTTTGTAACAATATAAAAGTCAATTTAATGTACCTTTGCTGAATAAGAAAACTATTAATTTATTTTAAAAAGAAAACATACTAACTGAAAACAATTAAAGTCTATCCATTATTTAACTTCCACAACTTGGAGCCAAACCCTTTCACTTCTCATTTCCATGTGTTAATAATCACCTTATTGAAGCACATTAGGCTGCTCTGAAAACATTAAAACGTTACCTCCAGGTGTCCAACTGTAAATGTAATTTCATTGGCCCAAACCATAAACTGACATCTGGCTGGAATGTATCATTGAAGCACGAAGCTTAAAAGGCCAGTGAGTACACAATTCCTCTGTGGTAAATGCAGTTCTGTTCATAAAGTAATGTCACTGACAGGTTTTTTTTGCGTCAAAGCAAGAACTTTGGTGGCTTTCTCCCTGGCACATTAGAAGTTCTGACATGTGCTGACACTGGCATGGTGCTATCGATACGCTGAGCAACAGAATTGAGTCTTAGACACAAGCCTCAGGGGGGCTAGCAAAGTAATCCTGGAAAACTGGGTTTCTGTGAAAATTGAATCATTTGCATATTGAATTGGGTAATGAGTTTTCAGAAGCATCGTCCTCTAAATGACAGAAGTCCTGTGAAGGGGGATAGAGGATAAGCCCTGGCCTGTTAATCCACTAATGTAATGATCTCCATGTCACCTCCAACATTACAGGGTCAAGTCAACATCCATTTATGTAATCCAGAACTATCGATGCCTGCTCCTTGCAGCCTCTTAATAGATTATTGCTATTTTTGATTGGGTATCAAGTACCAATGTTCAATCTACAGGGCGAAAAGCTTTAAAGGGCAATTTGTTGGTGTTGAAAGATGGCCCTTGAGGTCAAATTTGTCTATTATGAAAATTGTATGAATTTTTCAGTGAGGTCATAATCTTGTATTTTTTATTGATTCTGCTCTTTGTGCTCGTCTTGTTTGTCCGTTTATTTTATCACACCTTTTTTATATGCCTAATGTTCATCGACGTAACTTTTTTTTAAATCTTCCTGGTTGTTGTCGCTGAGTCACATGGGTTGGCATTAGGATGATATAAATGCCGACGCTTTTGCTTGCATTTTGTAGAATTAGTGGTTCTCAAACTGTGGGACATGTAACAGTGGTAATTAAAAACGTTTAATTTGTACTTTTTGAAATTTTTATTTTATTTCCAGTTTTTTTCATGTGTCCTAAATGTGACTGAATCGACTGCAACTAGCCGCATCCACAGTGAAATCTCAATGGTCCTAAACATTCAACTCTACATACCTGTTGATCAGTGATATGATTGGTTGTAGTTTTGTGCCACCAAGGATCATTTTTGTCTGAAGTTTGGGCATAAAAATGGAATTAACATGCATTTGCAGGGTAGACACCTTGAATTTCAATGGGAGAATCTAGTTGCTTAGTGTAAACAACTCTGTTCTTAAAGAAATTAATATTTTTATTCAGCAATGATTGTCATGGTGAAAAAACAAATTGGGCAGCACAACTGTTTTCTGCCTTGAGAATAATGTTTTTTTTTATTGTTTTATTGCATAGCATATTTCAGCATATTAGAATGATTTCTGAAGGATCGCATGACACTAAAGGCTGGAGTAATGATGCTGAAAATTCAGCTTTAAAATCACAGGGATAAATTATATATTAAAATATATAAAATATAGGAAACAGTTATTTAAAATTGTAATAATAGTCCATAATATTACTGTTTTTACTGTATTTCTGATCAAATAAATGCATCTTTGCTGTGCATAAGAAACTTCTTTCAATATGTTTTGTACTGACTACATTAGTCATGGTCTTTGAAGGTGCAGACATGATCATTTCACTTCAAATTTGATCATAAGTGACATTTGGTCTGAAAATTTTGAGAAGCTTCAAATGAAGCATTTATAAATGTACTCTCTACTATATTTCTAGTGCGATGAAATACCAGTGAAGAGAAGCTCTTATGTCTTCACCTGGACAATCACGCTGAATGAGAAGTCAGGTTTCTGACTTGAAAGATTGACTTGCAATAGTCAAGGCAAGTCACTTTTATTCATATAGCGCTTTATACGATACAGATTGTGTCAAAGCAGCTTTATAGTGTCAAACAGGAAACATGTGTGCCGATAATGCAAGAGGACAATAGAAAACAGTCAGTTTATCAGTGAAAGTCAGTTCATTGTTGATTCAGTGCAGTCATCATCCAGCTCAGTTAAGTTCCCTTCAAATGGTGTGTGTGCAGTCGAGTCAACAATGTTACCAGAAATTGTGTCCCCAACTAAGCAGGCCAAAGGCGACAGTGGCAAGGAACCAAAACACCATCGGTGACAGAACTGGAGAAAAAAACTTTGAGAGAAACCAGGCTCAGTCGAGGGGCCAATTCTCCTCCCAAGTCAGTGAGGGTCAGTTCATATTTCTCAATATATGAAAATCTATGGGAAAGTGTATAGAAATACAGCATAAAGCCTCTGTCCATTCGTCTTCTCTCATCGCCTGACACGGAATAAAGAACACTGTGAAAAGAATGGATCGTCTATTAAATCTAAAGAAAGTTTAAACAAAAAACAGGTGGAAGAATCGAAGCAAATTGCCATTTGAAGGCTTTGTGTTCAAAACAGATTTCCCATATATATATGGTGCCTTCAAAAATTCTCCTGTTTTGATTCACAAAGAAAAATGAATAATAAAAGCATCGAAGTTTGGAAGAACATTAGGGTGAGGGTGAGTAAATTTTTTCTTTAATGCACAATCTCTCATTTATCCTTTTCCAGATTTAGGAAAATATATTTTGAAGAGAGTACTTATGATATTGGCGCTCATCTGCCAAGCTATAAACTCCTGCCAAAGAACTTCAAGCAGACTTCCCTAACACTGAGCCAGGGATAATTATGAAATAATTAATTGCACTAATGATGATTATGGTTATAATCATATAATCACAGCAAAGCAATAAATACCTTTAAAGTTGGAATCTAGAACCTGTCCATGTACTACAACAACTTTCAGATGCACGTTATAATACTTAAAACTTCCTAAACAGGTCGCTTGCCAGAATGTGTCTGGTTTGATGAATAGTTAGCAGGTGTTTCTTACTCTTACCGACAGCCATTAATCTGTTCGCTCAAGAGCAGGAGACGCAATGTGTGTACAGTGAGCGATGCCATTCCTCATAATTATTCATTCACGTCTCTTTCTGATCCCTGATGATTGTAATGTGTCTTTTTTCGGGCCCTTGGGAGAGCATCCATTTACACACCAAAAGAGTTGGGAGACAAATATCCAAAGTCATTCAGTTAGCAACTTTTTAGCAAAGGTGAAATAGTGAGACGAGGGAGAAAGAGAAAGAAAGCGAGCATCTCTTTGTCATGGTAATTGTTAACAGCGAGCGAGGAGGGAGCCTCAGGTGGCCATGCCAACTTAATATCCAGTGACTTTGATTTATTGCCTGATAATCACTCCTATAATCCTCTATAAATGATAGGATTATTTTTGCCACCTGGCCTCTCTATGTTTATCTAACGAGACACCAGATCAATGATGTCAAGAAGAATAGCACATCTCCATGAACTTTGAAACCGCAAAGCCGTTCAAGTGATGTCTTCAATTGAGTCTTTGTTATATTGCATTATGGATGGCTTTTATTATACATTAGCTTCTCGCTAATCTAACGTGATAGCTTGGATGATGATAGAGTCTCTGTGAATTGCATTTTTTTTCTTTGTACAATGTGTCTCCATGGTCCCTAATGACTGAAAGGCCCTTGATAAATCTGGCAGTACCATGAAGGAGAATTCCGAAATTGTTCTTAAAAGCAATTAAGGCATCGACCGGAACAGTAAGTTTTTTATCAGATTGATGATAGCGATTTGTGTTGTATTCCCAAGTATTTTTTGATCATAATCTGTGCAAATAGACACAAGACAACAAACTAAATGAGCTGTCATTCAAACGTTAAATTTAAGTCTGTGTGAGACGCTAATATACTAGTTTGTTTCCTTTCAAGTGAGTTACACACACTGAATATGCAAAGAACATGTGCGCTTTTATTATTCAGACCGTGTTATGGTATGTTCTCCGACTGGTGTCCTTTTTAACAAGTTAATACATTTAGAAACTCAAAAAAACATTACATTGCATACATAATGGTATGTTATCTTCTTTAATAGGATTTGTGGAGGGTTGCATTTGCATAATGCATTATTACCCAACAAGACGGCCGTCCACGGCGAGATATAGATCTCAGCCACACACACACACACCATTCTCAGGTCCACACTTTATTATCCTCGATTTATTCAGCACGAGAGTCTCAGGAACATGACTTCACAGCCAATGTTCTGGGAGGTTGAAGTAAATGGAAATAGGCATCTTACTTAATTAAGAAAGGCCTCGTGTCCTGCTCGATAAAAAGGGTCTGGAATTATGGCAGTCATCATAGGGCCCCATAGAGTGAATAATTGGATGTTTTAGGCCGAAAAAATAAATGATCTAGAAAATCCTCTCTTGCTGAGCCAATAGAACTAATTAAAAATGAGGCCGATATCGTCCAGTCGCACAAGGGGCGGTTGTACGGCTCCCAGATCGCTCTTTGATTAACTCCACAACTAATTCCAAACAGATGAATTCACTGGATCATTTCTACACTCTGTGTGTGCACTTAATTTTATTTGCTACTTTCAGTGAAGAGGGAACAAAATAAGGCCTGAAACTCTTATTAAATTATATCAGTTTTTTTTTCTTTTGTCTACAATGATCAGTCAAAGGAAGTGTTCATATATGATCATATATTTGCAACCCTGTTACTGAAATTTGGGATATATCCAAATATTGTTATTTTATAGTAATAGGCTAAACATTAAATATCAAAAATATTAAATGTATTAAATCTGTATTAAAACCCTATACGTCAGAATAGCTAACAGGATTGAAAAACTGTCCTAAATTCAGTTGTCACTTTTTAGAGATTAACTAGTTTGGGGTGAAATGTTTGTTTATAGTCACTGATAAACTTATATTTTTCATAAATTAAAGATTTTTTTTCTTACTATAACTTAAGTAACAGGGTTGAATGGTTGAGCAACAATGCAAAAGGTAAAAATTTAGAAATTTTCTTCACATCACGCTGGTGCCAAATTAAGTCACTTATTTTATGTAATTTTCAAGGAATTCGTTGTTTTTTTTGTTTTTTTTCTTTTCAAAATGTGGGATATTTTACAGCTATTTTACACAAAATATTACATTTTGGGTAATTAAAATTATATGATATTATATATA
>NW_015506197.1:147240-147547 GCF_001515645.1 Sinocyclocheilus grahami
TATCAACAATTCAAATCAAATTATTACATTACGATGTATATTAAATATGATATTATTTTATGAATATATTAATAAAGGATGAAATTGTTGTTCTAATTAAAGTTGTTTTAATACCAGTGTTATTTTAGTATTAATGATAGTTATAATATATATATTTTTTATTATTAGTGTGACTTGTTTTTATTTGTAATTGTATTAATATTTTTTTAATTTGAATAGTTTTTATTATTTGTATTATTTTAGTTTATATATTATTATTATTATTATTAATAATAATAATAATTATTATTATTATTATTATTTTAGT